>NC_080172.1:116395195-116469612 GCF_950295315.1 Erinaceus europaeus
GTACATATGCTACTAGGGATTGAACTCAGGACCTCTTGCTTGAGAGTCCAGTGCTCTATCTACTGAGCCACCTCCTGGACCACATGTGGGGAGGGAGGGAGGAGAGAGACAGACACCAGAGCATGTCTCAGCTCTGGTTGATGGTGGTGCAGGAGTTTGAACCTGAGGCCTTAGAGCCTCAGGCAGGAGCGTCTTTTGCATAACCACTCTGCTGTCTCCCCATCCTATGGTTACTCAACATTTAAGTGGCAGCCTTGAGATTTGAACCCTTGTCTCCCTGACTCCTGAGCTGCCCACCTATTCACTTCTCGGAGAGTCTCCCTGAGGTTCCTGCCTCTACTGTGTCCAGGGATCAGTCTGGAGGGAGAGATACAGGTGCACATGGGGGTGTGTTCCTGCCCTTAAGCCGGCTGTGGCTGAGTGAGTGCCTGGGTGTCTGCTGTGTGTTATGCTGTAGGACCAACGGCTCCCAGACCTTACTGGTTTACAGCTAGAAGGAGCTCTTCCTCTCACTCACAGGGGCTGGTTTTGCCAGGCTGCGAGCTGGGTTCAGGTGAGCTTTCGTGATTCCTAGCTCTCCTTGCCCTAGTGGCAATTCAGGACCTGGTTGCTTGGCCAGGATGACACATGCAATATGCCCCATGCCCCTCCCTCCCTCCCTCCCTCCCTCCCTCCCTCCCTCCCTCCCTCCCTCCCTCCCTCCCTTCCTTCCTTTCTTCTTCCTTCCTTATTAAAATCCTTATTTATTGGATAAAGACTGCCAGAAATTGAGAGAGAATGGGGAGAAAGAAAGAGAGAGAGAGAGATAGACACCTGCAGCCCTGCTTCATCACTTGCAAAGCTTTCCCCCTGCAGGGGCTCGAACCTGGTCCTTGTTCACTGTAACATGTGCACTCAACCAGATATGACACACCAGGCTCCCCTTTCTTGCCTCGCCTCGCCTCGCCTCGCCTCGCCTCGCCTCGCCTCGCCTCGCCTCGCCTTTCTTCGCCTCCCCTCCCCTCCCCTCCCCTCCCCTCCCCTCCCCTCCCCTCCCCTCCCCTCCCCTCCCCTCCCCTCCCCTCCCCTCCCCTCCCCTTCTCCTCCTTCTCCTTCCTTCCTTCCTTCCTTCCTTCCTTCCTTCCTTCCTTCCTTCCTTCCTTCCTTCCTTCCTTCCTCTCCTTACCAGAGCATTGCTCAGCTCTGGCTTATTTATGGCTGTGGGGCAGGACTGAAGCTGGGACTGGGGAACTTCAGGCATGGCAGTGGCTTTACATAGCCATGACGGGGGAACTTCAGGCATGGCAGTGGCTTTACATAGCCATGACGGGGGAACTTCAGGCATGGCAGTGGCTTTACATAGCCATGACGGGGGAACTTCAGGCATGGCAGTGGCTTTACATAGCCATGACGGGGGAACTTCAGGCATGGCAGTGGCTTTACATAGCCATGATGCAATCTCCCTCCCCCCCGCCCTGTTTCTTCACCTTGGGCCTGGTGAGCTGTCCTGCCACTTTCATTCCAAGGCACAGGGCCAAGCTCAGTGCTGATGAGGTGGAGGAGTTTCCTTCTCCTCCTCCAACGGGCAGCTACACACAGTCACATGGCAAAAGCACAGGGCAGCTAGCCCTCTTAGCTGAGACGCAGAAAGAAACGGGGACAAATAACCCTGTCACCTGCAGCAGACAAAGAGATGTGTGATAATAATACTCACCACATCTGGAAGCCGTCAGCTGTAAGACACACCACTCATTCACGGCCCACTCAGGAAGAAAGGCAGTTGCCAGCAACTCATTTTTTTATTTCGTTCTTATTAAAAGAGCTATTTGATTATTTTTTTCTCTCTTTTGCCTCCAGGGTTATTGCTGGGGCTCGGTGTCTGCACCACAAATCCACTGCTCCTGGAGGCCATTTTTTTCCCTTTTGTTACCCTGGTTGTTTTTATGGTTGTTGTGGTTATTATTATCATTGCTACTGATGTCATTGTTGTTGGATAGGACAGAGAGAAATGGAGAGAGGAGGGGAAGACAGAGAGGGGGAGAGAAAGATAGACACCTGCAGACCTGCTTCACCACCAGTGAAGCGACTCCCCTGCAGGTGGGGAGCCGGGGCTCGAACCGGGTCCCGGTCCTTGCACTTTGCGCCACGTGTGCTTAACCCACTGCGCTAATGTCCTACCCCCTGAGCTACTTGATTCTTACACAAGTTTCTTAGAGCAGCACAGTTTTGACCAGGCTGGCTTCTGCATAGGCAGCGGTGACAGCTGGGTCCTGAGCGCCACCATGCTGAGAGACCCTGAGATGTCGCCCATTGTACTTCAGAGGTGCTGTTTCTTGAGTGGAGGAAGCCCGAGGTGAGAATTGCGGTGGGAACCTGCAGTGAGACTAGCCTGCCTAGAGACTCAGCTGCACACGCTCACTGCACCTGGTGGTCCTGCTGTGTGTTTGTGAGGGGAGGGGTTCTGCTCCTCCATTCAAAGAACCAGGCACCTGTGGGCCTTTGCTTTGTCCACGTCTCACTTGGAGCAAGTGAGAGAGCTGGGGATTGAGCCTAGGACAGGCTGTCTCTCAAAAATAAAGTCTCCACATTAGGCGCTGGGCGGTGGCGCACCCAGTTAAGCAACACACAACACAAAGCACAAAGACCTGAGCAAGTTTCCCGGTTCGAGCCCCCAGCTCCCCACCTGCAGGGGAGTCGCTTTACAACCAGCGAAACAGGTCTGCAGGGGTCTGCCTTTCTCTCTCCCTCTCTGTCTTTCCTCCTCTCTGAATTTCTCTCTGTCCTGACCAATAAAACGAGAAGAATGACTACCAGGAGCAGTGGATTTGTAGTGTCTACATCGACAGTAATAACCCTGGGAGAGGAAAAAACAATCCCACATCTGAAAGGGGGAAGATAGAAGTTATTCCTGCACTGGAGACAGTGCAGACACAGACCACTAAAGAGGCTGCCCGTGCCTCTCTCTCTCTGACTGACAGCAAACCCACTGGAATAAAGATATAGGTGATCCAACGGCACAGAGCTCTGGACAGTAGCCAATGGTGTGGGGGAATTGTGGGAGTTTGATGTGACTCGTACCTGCAAACACTGAATCCAACATATTTCCTCACCTGCTGTGTACCGGCATTGCACAGTAGCTGCATTGGAAACCCCCAAATTTGGAAATGAATCTTTAAAAGTTGGGGTATAATTTTCTACAAGGAAATGTAGAATGCCCACTTTAAAGTAGTATTTTTAGACAAAGACAGACACCCGCCAGTCACAATGGAGACCATTTACATTCTCGAGTTTGTTTGTCATCTTTCTAGCGACTCTACTTCTAAATGCAGACGTTTCCACCTTGCCCCTCTAACATAATACCTTCCTTCAGCCTTTTTTTTTTTTTAAAAAAAAATTTCTGCCACTGTAGATGACTTTGCCTGCTCTTCCTTCATGTAAGTGAGGAATACGATGTTGATCTGATTTCACATGATACTGTGACAACAGGAAAGAAAACCACCTGTCAGTAATTCCTTCCTTTTCCTTATTGACTTAATTGTCAGTAATTCCTTCCTTTTCCTTACTGACTTAATTGTGTTCTGACTCACAGAGGTTTCCCCTCTGTTGCAAATTCTTCCTCCTTGACAGCTAGACTTTTATTTAAAAAATATATATTTATTTACTTATTGGTGGTTAGAGAGAGAGAAACTGAGAGGGGAAGAGGGCATAGGGAGGGAGAATCTCCTGGCTTCTTGCTCCGGGCAAGGCTACCCTTTGGAGTAATGGTCTCCAGGTGGGCTGGGGGAACTGGTGGGCGTGGTCTGGCTGGGAAGATCTCATATCCCAAGGTGGGGGGGCGGGGGGGCTGAGTCACCCCACCTTGGAGAGCATAGTGCCCAGGGGCTGCATCTTCACAGGCCGGGTTCCAGGCCCGAGTCTGAAAGTGCAGAGTCCTGAAGGCTGCATGCCCATTCTGGGTCACCCTCCTGCCTGCCTCTCATTGGTCACAACCTGCTCTCCCACCCCTGGGCCTCCTTGACTCTGTCTGCAAGCGCTCAGGCCCCATCCCCACCCAGCTGGCCACACTTAAACGCCTTGAGTCAGCACTGAACCGACACACCTGTGGGCTGTAGCCTTGAGCCGCATTCAGCCTTCCATGGGCTCCCTCCGGCAGGTAGGTAACTCTTGGTCCTTTCTCTCTCTCTCTCTCTCTCTCTCTCAGGTTGTCTGAGCATGGCTGGTTTATAACCTGCACTGGTTTGCACTCTGACATAAGCCAGTGCCTGGCTCTGAGATGGGGGCCACTAGGTTGGGCTGGGGGTGGGCAGAGGCTGCCTGGGGGTCAAAGGGAAGGGTCTCTCTCTCTCTCTCTGCCTCCCACCCTCCACCCCTCCCTCAGCCTGCGGCTCCACGACTTGGTCCTTAGAACTGGGAGAATCAGGCCCCGTGAAACTCCTAGCTCTGCTGCTGGCTACGTGGCTTGGGAAGGCTCCCTGACCTTGACAGGCCTCAGTTTCCCCCATCGTGAGCTGGGGTGGGAAGGAAGCCTGCAGACGCTGGGCAATGGCGAGGTGTGTGTGTGAGGGAGCTCTTTGGCTGGCCGAGGTCTAGGGCAAAGTGTTCCTGTCTCTGTGGAGGCTGGAGCTGTGGAGGCTGTGTGTGGGGGTGTGTGGCGGGGTGTACCCTCAGGGGTTGGGCCAGCTGATGACTCGGTGAGCCTGAGCCTGCTTCCATTTGGCTCTGTGGGGATGGTGACTTACAGGCTGTCGGCAAGAGCAAAGAGACAGTGGCTGGAGGGTTGGGTGGTGACTCACCTGGTCAAGCACACGCAGTACTAAGGGCAAGGATCCAGGTTCGAGCCCCCAGCTTCTCACCTGCAGGGGGGGGTGCTTCACAAAGGGCGGAGCAGGTCTGCAGGTGTCTGTTTTTCTCTCTCTGTCATCTCCTCCTCTCAATTTCTGTTTTATTCAATAATTAGAAAAAAAAAAAAGGAAAAAATGGCCACCAGGAGCGGTGGATTTGTACTGCCAGCACCAAGCCCCAGTGATAACCCTGGAGGCAAAAAAAAAAGTCAGTGTCTCCCCTAGTGCTGCTGTGAGATCCCTGGTTGCCGGTCTCAGACCCACAGAGAGCAGGAGAGGGACACAGCTGCGGGGAGAGGGGACCTGAGGAGGCCCTGGCTGCCATCACTGGCCCTCGGAGATGCCAGCCCAAGTCCCAGCCTCTGGCAGAGGCTGCCCTGGGTGTGTGGTTAGGGAGGTGACCTCTGTGAGGTGTCCTTGCTTGGGCCCGCCCTCCCCACCCACCCCGTCTTTCCCTGAGAGTCTAGGTCCTTTGCCCCTCATAGATTTTCAAAGTTTATTTTACTCTTTGAAAAATCTGTTTTATTTAGTTCCCACACAAAAAGGTTTTACATAATAAACCAAAGCACCCCTCCAGCGTGTGTGGTGCTGGGAGTTGAACCTGGAGCTGTAGGCCTGCAAGTCCTGGGCTCTACTGGTCGACCTTGGGAGGAATGGAGTCTCTGTCAACAGGAGACTGTGAACAACTGTGGTCGTGCAGGCTCCCTCATGGGCAAAGGCTGTTCTGAGGACTTAGCTATGGAGGCAGGGGCCGTGCTGCACTTCTCTGGGGGCCAGGCTGAGCACTGACCACCTCTGCAGGATACCTGCGACTGAAAGTTGTCTCTTACTTTTGCCTCCAGGGTTATCGCTGGGTCTTGGTGTCTGCACTGTGAATCTGCTGTTCCTGGAGGCCATTTTCCCCTTTTGTTGCCCTTGTTTTTATATCACTGCTATTGTTGTTAATATTACTGGTGTTATTGCTGTCATTGTTGTTGGATAGGACAGAGAAATGGAGAGAGGAGGGGAAGACAGAGAGGGGAAGAGAAAGACACCTTCAGAGCTGCTTCACTGTCTGTGAAGCGACCCCCCTGCAGTTGGGGAACTGGGGGCTCGAACCGGGATCCTTCCGCCGGTCCTTGTGCTTCACATCATGTGCGCTTAACCCGTTGCGCTACTCCCTGAGTGTTGTCTCTGAGCACAGGCAGAGGCTGAGCAGGTTAGAGGGCTGAGGGACTAGTCTACTTGTGACAAGGAGAGGGGGCGGAGCAAAAACATATCATGAACCAGTGGGGACTGAACCAATGCCCTGCGGTGGTTATGTAAATGGAATACAGTAGTTATGTAAATAGAATAGTGTTAAGCAGGGGGGATTAAACTAATGAAACAGAAGGGGTTTTTAGAAGCATACCAACACAGGGGAAAGGTAACGGGCTGGTTCTTTCTCGCTCACGACAGGGGTGACACGAAGTAAAAGACACCAGGGGACTCTTAGCGTGAATCTAGAATCTGGGTCCTTAGAGTCCCAGAATCCTAGAGTCCGTTTATTAGCAAAGTGGACATGAGTTAAATAGAAAAGCAACGAAGGGAATTATTGTTGAAATATGTCAGAAATTACAGGTTTCTTAACGGTCGGCATGCTCCTAAAGTAGGGGGCAGGAATTGATGAGATACAAGATAGTTATTCTCCATGACGCAAGCAACTTAATTATCCAAAGGTATTTGAGAGAAGCATAGGGGTTAAACCCGTAGGGTGAGACAGAGAGAAGATGGATATCAAAAAGCCATATAGTTTGGAATTTCTCTTGTCTGGGGTCTGAGGAGTGTGATGGAGTGTGTGATAAGGTGTGTTCTTCTGTGATCAGAAGGTGACTTTGAATAAGTGAATCTGCGGCCATGTGGCCTGCGGTTAATGGAGGGAAGTACTGGGGTATCTGTGGGCCTGAGAGTCAAGAAGGAAAGAACCAAGTCTGAGCTTCCCCCCTTATGCTCACCTCGGTTGGGTTGAGAGAGACTTACCAAGAGGTTATCTTCTCAGACCTCCATCCAAAGATGGGGGTGGTTCTCCCTAAGCTCTATCTCCCTAAGCTTACACATGGTCCCAACATCTCTCTTTCCATCTCTCTCTCATCCCCAGCACCCCCCATTCCTCTCTGTCTTATGGAAAAGATGCTGGAGTGATTGTGCAGACTCCAAGCACCCATGATCACCCTGGTGGCTAATAGATAAATAAAGACAAAGAACCTCCCTTGCCCCCCAGGAAGGACAAGCTTCTGTGGGTCACTGCTGGCATGTCATTGTGGGCAGGGCGTGGTGAGCCTGCAGGTTACGGGCTGGGCCATGGCGTTGGGAGCCCGGGCTTATAGGCAGAGCCCGGGCTTATAGGCAGCACCTCTGAAACAGAGGTGCTCAGACTTACTCTTCCCTGCCCAGCTCTGGCTCATGGTGGTCCTAGGGCTTGAACCTGGGGCTTGCGCCTGGCACCTGAGAGCCTCAAGCATGAAAGTCTTTTGCATAATCCCCCAATTAAAAAAAAGTCTTTTCTGTAACCATTATGCTACCTCCCCACTTTTTCCCTGTCTCCTTCTTAACCCTTTGTCTCTTCCTCTCTTTTTTATTAGTGATTTCATATTGATTTACAAAATTACAGGATCACAGGGGTACAACTCCACACGGTTCCCACCACCAGAGCTCTGTGCCCCAGTCCCTCCACTGGACGTTCCAGCGGTTCTCTCAAGGCTGCAGATAGGGGCTGACTATTATTTCTACAACTATCTGTCTAGATTGGTCTACATTTGCCCATTTTTTCCCCTATGGCGCCATCTTCTCTTCCTTTCCAAGTCACACCTGTCACTACATCCAAATGTCCTCCCTCTTTTCCTTCTCTCCGGGTCCTGACAGAGTTGGAGTTCAGAGCCCTCTGGGCATCTCCCCCTAATCATCTCTCCCCCTCTGGGAGCACGGACCCAAGTCCTTGATGGGGAGCCGACGACAGGCGGTCTGGCTTCTGGAATTGCATCTCTGCTGGACATGGGCTCTGCTGGACATGGGCTCACCTTTCTCCTTCTTAATTAGGGGCCATTCTGTCCCCCAGGGGACTCTGGTGGTTGCAGCTGGGCTGGGGATGCTTTGACGACCCTCAGGACAGACGTGACCCCACCCCAAACATCAGTGACCATGAGGCATGGAGTCTTCTGACTCAGAACCAGGCACATGGTTTGCGCTTCTGACACTGGCAGTGACGATGATGCCTCAACAGTGAGTATCCTGTTGTTAAAATTCGGAGGCTCCAGCTGGCCAGGCTAGCTTCACGGGTAGGTAACAGAGATGACCAGAGACATACGGCTGGGCCGGGAAGCTGTATTTCTTTATTCAGAAACGATTCATAAACTAACCCAAACTAATCACCAAACAAAACTCTCCTGCCTCCTTCTCACATGGTGGCGCCAAGAACTCTCAAACTCTGGAACTCTAGAACTCTCTCGGGGTTCCTTGCGGCGGGGACAAGCGGGCCCGTGAAACTAGCAGGACTGAACCAATTTTCTTGGCAGGGGGAGAGCTAGAACAACCCAATGTAAAGCATACAACATTTTCCCTTCCTCTTTGTTTCTTCTTCCTGCTCTGGTTGGGAGGGACAGGCAGCCTACACATTTCCCTAGGCAGCCTCTGGCCCTTGGGGGGTGGGCTGGGTGCAGGGCTGGGATGCCAATGGCCTGGCTCTTGGGGCTCCTCTTCAAACCCCCACGCTATCCTGACACCTGTGTCTACCCAGCTTCTCCTCTGTGTCTACCCAGTGCCCTGGCCCTAGTTGGTATACAGGCCCAGGGTGGCCTGGGAGCCTTGGTGTTAGTAGCTGGATTTTTATTTTAAAAATTGCACTGGCCTGAGGCCCTTATTACTCCAGTCTGGCCTGGCTCCCAGGGGGAGATCAAGCAGAAACAGACGTGCTAACAGGCCCTGCCGCAGACCCCCTTCAGACTTTACACTTAGCCTCCTGTGAACAGGGCCTGCCTCCCCACACCCTGCCTCCCTGCCCACAGCCCTCCAGGGGTTTCCCTTGGGTCCTGTGTCCTGGCAGTGGGGGGCTGAGTGGGTGCCGAAGGGGAGTATGCTTGGGCCAGGCCAACTCATGGGCCTTTCTCTGCAGGGAGAGCTGTGAGCTCAGGGCTGCCTTGGAGTCCCTGCCTGTTCTGGTGTTGTCTCCCACTGTGCTCTGTCTTGTGAGGGGAGCCGGCTGTGTCGAGGCTGAGCCCAGCCTTCAAGGACCCTTGACCTACCCCCCCCCACACACACACACGATTGTGTCAGCTCTAGGGCTTCATTGCTCCAGGTTCACTTTTTCTTTTTTAAGTTTCTTCTTTCTTTTTCTAAAACATTTTAAAAATTGATTTATTATTGGATAGAGACAGAGAGAAATTGAGAGGAGAGGAGAGGAGAGACAGAGAGACACCTGCAGCCCTGCTTCACCACTTGTGAAGCTTCCCCCCTGCATGTGGGGACCAGGGACTTGAACCCAGGTCCTTGTGCGCTGTGGTGTGTGCACTTAACCAGGTGCGCCACCGTCCAGCCCCCTCAGGTTAACTTTTTCAGATAGAGACAGAGATAAGCAGAAATACACTTTTTTTTTTGAGACATTAAGGCAGAAAGAAGAGGAAAATTAACGCAGAAATCTCCCTGATTCAGTCGGCCACAGCGTCATACAGTGACTAGGCTAGGACCTGGCAGAGGGACGGCTTGTGCACTCTGCACTCCTAATGCTTTTATTAATACATGTTTCAGTTGTTAATTTATTTATATTGAGAAGCTGAGGGGGATAGAGGGAGACCTGCAGCTTTTTCACTTTCGAAGCTTCCCTTCCCTGTAGGTGAGAACAAGAGGCTTGAACCTGGGTTCTTGAGTTCTGTAGTGTGTGTGCTCACCTGTGTGTGCCACCACCGGGCCCCCACTTAATACTTTTTTTTAATATTTATTTATTCCCTTTTGTTGCCCTTGTTATTTTATTGTTATAGTTATTGTTTTTGTCACTGATGTCATCGTTGTTGGATAGGACAGAGAGAAATGGAGAGAGGAGGGGAAGACAGAGAGGGGGAGAGAAAGATAGACACCTGCAGACCTGCTTCACTGCTTGTGAAGCGACTCCCCTGCAGGTGGGGAGCCGGGGGCTTGAACTGGGATCCTTATGCTGGTCCATGCGCTTAACCTGCTATGCTACTGCCCAACTCCTCCACTTTTCAGTGATTTATTATTGGGGGCTGGGCAGTAGCACACTGGGATAAACACACATGGCTCAAAGCACAAGGACTAGTGCAAGGATCAGGTTTGAGCCCCCAGCTCCCCACCTGCAGGGGGGTTGATTCACAAGTGGTAAAGCAGCTCTGCAGGTGTCTTTCTCTCTCTCTCTCTCTCTCTTTCTTTCTTTCTTATTATCTTTATTTATTGGATAGAGACAGTCAGAAAGCGAGAGGGAAGGGAGGGATAGAGAGGGTGAGAGACAGACACCTGCAGCCCTGCTTCACCACTCACAAAACTTTCCCCCTGTAGGTGGGACTGGGGGGTTCCATCCCAGGTCCCTGCAGATTGTAACGTGCTCTCAACCAGGTGCGGCACCGTCTGGCCCAGGTGTCTGTCTGTCTCTCCCTCTCTCTGTCTTCTCCTCCTCTTTCAGTTTCTCTCTGTCCTATCTAACAACAATAACAACAAGGGCAACAAAATTGGAAAAAAAAAGGCCTCTAGGAGCAGTGGTTTGTGATGCAGGCACTGATCAAAAGAAAAAAGGTATTTTATTTTTAAGAGAGAGGGAGAACACACACACACACACACACACACACAACACACACACACACACATACACACACACACTTTTTGTAGAGGCCATAGACTACTTCTGTCTTTTTTTTTAAATTTCTTTATTGGGGAATTAATGTTTTATATTCAACAGTATACTACTTCTGTCTTATGTTGGTACTGGGGATTGAACCTGGGACCTCAGACATGCAAGTCTGGTGTTGCCATTGCACTGTCTCTCCAGCTCTGGGGTGAGCTCTGGAAAGTCATCTAAACCTTCATGTCTCCAAACCACCCCCTCCACTCAAGAGCCATGCATGAAGCCACTGCTAAGGACTGAGAGGGGCCTGTCCAACGCCCCCAGCCAGCCCATGAAGCAAGCCCCTGGTCACAGCTGGAAGAGACAGGAGGAGAGACGGGGGGCCTAAAGAGTATGGTGACACATACAAGCACCCTCCTTGGGTGACAGCGACCCCCTCTGCTTCCTGTAGGTCTGGGATCAGTTTCCCCTTTTCTGAGGGGTCTGCCCTAGGCTCTGGCTTGGCCCCATGGGCACAGTCCTCTCTGCTTCCTCCTCAGCAGCACCAGTGCCATCTGCTCCCTCACTCCCTGCTGTGTCCCCTCCCCTGGGTGTGAGGTCTCTGAGTGCTGGGCTAGCGTGAGGGTGCCTCTTCCCGGGAGCGTACTCTCTGGGTTGGAGAGAACCTGGACTGACACTCAGCAATGAGGGAACAATGACTCATGAACTCATGGCAGAGTGTCAACACAATATCTTTATTGATCAGAGAGCCAACACTTTTAAAAGGTAGACCCGGAAGTGGCAAGTCGGAAACGGAAATGGCTACAAAGGGGGTGGAGAAAGGCAATTGTGGGCTGGAAAGGTAGGAACTTCCTTAGCAACTGTTTATAGGGTTTTTACTGGTAGGATTAATATTACCCTGCAGGCAGGGAGGGTCTCGAGGTAGAAAGAAGATAGATCAAAGGAATGGAATGGGTGGGGATCTCTCAGGCAAAGCAATGATTATGTAGATAGGCCATAGTATCAGAAATGCAGGGTGCTTTGTGAGGCTTGTCACAATTACCCAACATCCTAGGACAGCGCCCCGACCCCCCGCAGAAGGCACAGGAGGGCACTGCCTGCTGATCCCACTCCACACCTGGGTAACATCCATCTTTTGAAATCTCAGTCTTTCCTTCCCTCTCGTGGTGGCCAGAGTTTGAGTGCAGCGAGTGACACCGGTGACATTGGCCGGGTTCCCTGAGGGGAGGGCGAGGTGCCCTGCACCTGACTCCCAGACTCACAGGGAGGTGAGTCCAACCCCAGATCTCAGATGAGCCAGAGTTCATGCAGCCAGCCCTCCCAGGGAGTAATGACTGTAATTTCCTCTGTATAACCCTCAGCTCTGGGAAGATATTGTGACCCAGATGTCAGGCGTGCTGACACACCCTGCCCCTGTAATTGAGGCTTCCGGAGCTCTCCAGAGGGAGCTGGTGCTGAGCCGTCCCCTTTGCAACCCGCTTTCTGACTCCCTGGCGGCTGTGCAAATGCAGTAATGACTGTGGGTGCAGGGTGCCTGGGAGCACTGTTCCCCACAGGCATGTGCATGACCCTGGCCCCACCTGGAGTCTCCCGGCAGCCCTGTGTGCCGTGTGCTGGGGAACCATGCTCGGCTCTGACTTGAGTGGACATAAGTTAACATCTTCCCTGAAATGGCGTTTCATGAGTGGGGGTCTGGCTTGAGCCGGGGTGTCCTGTCTTCCCTACATGGCGGATACCCACATCACACGCTGCCTCTCTTCTCCTGTCCTTTCTGCTCACCCCCTTTATTTTTACTTATTTATTTAAATTTTTTATTATCTTTATTTATTGGATAGAGATAGTCAGAAATCGAGAGGTAGGGGGAGATAGAGACACAGAGAGATAGGGACAGAGACAGAGACACCTGCAACCCTGCTTTAACACTCGTGAAGCTCTCCCCTTATAGGTGGGGACCAGGGGCTTGAACCCGGGACCTTGCACATTGTAACATGTGCGCTCAACCAGGTGCAACACCACTCCCCCCCCTCTCCGATTTTTAATTTTATCTTTTGCCTTCAGGTTGATCACCGGGGCTTGGTGCCTACACTAGGAATCCACTGCTCCTGTGGCCATTTTTTTTCTGATTTATTTGGGATAGGACAGAGAGAAATTGAGAGAGAAGGGGGAGATAGGGAGAGAGAGAAACTGCTTGTGAAGCAACCCCCTGCAGGTGAGGAGCCAGGGGCTCAAACTGGGATCCTTGCACAGGTCCCTGTGCTTTGTACTATGTGTGCTTAACCTGGTTCACTACCGCCTGACCCCTCAGACTGCCCCCCCTTTTTTAATTTTTTTGACCCAGGATCAAAAGAGGAGATTGCCGGGTGGTGGCAGATAGGTGAGGAGTTGAGCAGAGGAGTTTGGCTCTGGGCTGTGGGCGTGAGTCTGTGTCTGTGACATGTCTGTGGTCTGGTCTGATTTCTACAATGAGGACAGGCTTAGGGGGACGGGGAGGACGGGGAGCCCGGGGTGGAGCTGCACCAGTCCAGTGGAGCAGAGAGGTTCACTGCTTAGGTTTTACTGATTTTGTTTGTTTGTTTTTAACCAGAGTCCTGCTCAGCTCTGACTTAGGGTGGTGTGGGGGACTGAACCTGAGACTTTGGAGCCTCAGGCATGAGAGTCTCTTCAAAGAACAATGATGCTATCTACCTTCACCTCCCCATGCTGACTGCTTAGGCAAGGCTGGTTCAAATTCTCCTCATGATTAGTCAACAATTTGTTCTACCTTATGTTTTTGCCGGGATAGCCTCGCGGGCAGGAGAGAGATGACCAGGGACTCATGGCTGAGCTGGGAAGCAGTATCTCTTTATTGATGAGCAGGGATGCGGTTCAACAATCTAATCTCTTCTAATCACAACACAATTCTTTCCTGCCTCTCTCCTGAGGTGGAAGAGTCAGGAACAAGGAAGTATGTAGGATAGGGGGCAGGGAAAAGGGGAAAGCGCAAACCAGTGAGGATTAAACCAGTGTCCCGGAGGCAGGGGAGTGCTTAGTTAACAGTGGTTATGTAAATAGAATACATCATACGTAATACAAGCGAACCTAATGTGATGATCAAAACAGAAGGTCTTATAAGCAGGATTTAGAAGCATACTAACATATTTTAACTCTTTTTTAGCCTCTAGGTTCCAGAGAGTACCATGATGCCATCCTGACTTCCCTGGACACACTAGGGAAAGAGAGGCAGGCTGGGAGTATGGATCCACCTGTCAACACCCATGTTCAGCGGGGAAGCAATTACAGAAGCCAGACCTTCCACCTTCTGCATCCCACAACGACCCTGGGTCCATACTCCCAGAGGGTTAAAGAATAGGAAAGCTATCAGGGGAGGGGATGGGATACGGAGTTTTGGTGGTGGGAACTGTGTGGAGTTGTACCCCTCTTATCCTATGGTCTTGTCAGTGTTTCCATTTTATAAATTAAAAAAGAAATTCTCCTCTTGGCTTTCCTAACCAGGCTTATCTTCCCTAATGGTCGAGCCTTCCCCAGCCCTACTGATGTGTGTGCTCCTGTGCATTAAAGGGAGTTTGACCCTGGGCACTGCCCTCTGTGCCCACTGCGCATTCTATTCACCAGTCTCTTGGTGCGATACAAACCCTCGGCTCTTCGAATACTGGCTGGAGCCGTGAGCCTCCAGTGTTAGTTCTACTTCAGCACTCAGTGCTCATTTTTGACGCCTGCAGAAATCCCCACTGTCTGTGTAACCTGCTCTATTCCATGCCACTGCCGCCTTTATTTATTTCAGACAAAAGGCTACACCCCCGCGTGGCTTTTCGGTTCGCTTTTCTTCTGTTGCTGACACAAGGGAGGAATCAAGAACGTCACTTCAGCAGCTCGCAGCCCAGCTGTTCTTGTGATTTGTGGGAGGGAGTGGCACCCACGCGCTTTTCCCACAGGGCTGGGTGTTTGTGGGTTTGGCTCTCGGCTGTGAGTGTGAGAGTCTGTGACATGGGGTATAGAGAATCAACAGAGGGCTCCCTCTCTCTGCAAATAGTAGAAATCGACTGGACACTGTTAGCAGGAAAGGAACTGCTTGTGGGGAGACTGTAGGCCTTGGGCTAAGGTTCAGGAAGCCAGGAGCCCAGGTGACTCTGGGGGCAGCTCTTGGTAAGGTCTGCTCAAAGCCCTGTGGGGTCCTGCTGGGACGGGTGACCCCAGCCATGATTTTTGGCAGGACTGGACTTCTGTGTCTTGAAATAGAGGGAGCTGGATGAAGAGACTTTGATAATCGGCTTTCAGGACCTTGTGATCAAATACATTTTTCTAAGCTAGAGAGAGAGAGAGAGCAAGAATGAGAGAGAGACTGAAGCCATAGCACCAAAGTTTTCTTCAGTGATTGGGAGCCGGGCTCAAACCTGGTTTGCCCACAGGGCAGAGCAGGTGATATCGAAATGAGAGTGAGCTGTTTCTTCACCCTTGATGTTTTTTGGTTTCTGAAGGGATGGTTGCTTCGGGTTATTGGCCTGCAAGGAAGAGGAATGAGTGCTTAGTTGCCAGTCACAGTCATACCTGTGTGTCCCCCCCACCCCATGGGTCTCAGAGATAGGAGAACTGTGTCCTGGCCCTTCCAGGTGCTGAGGACAGAGGGTGTCACCTTGCAGTGTCAGAGAACAGGACCAGGTTCCTCTGAGTGAATAAGCAAGTTCCAAGCCAGCAGAGGCTCAAGGAAGGGAGAGTGTGTAGATGCTGGACCTGAGGGCTTAGCTGTGCCAGGCAGGTCTGGGCGAGGTGGGGAGAAGTGGAAGGCTGAAGGGACCTCGCATCTTTGGGGAGGTCACGGGGGCTGGCTGCCCCTGCTGGGCAAAACAAGGGTGAGGCCACATGGTGATTCCTGGTCAGAGGGGACAGTGATCCTGCAGCTGTCCCCTGAAGACAAGCTAGGACAGCAGGCTGCAGCAACAGGGTGACAGTGTGGGGTGGGGCAACTTGGGGAGGGGAAGCAGAGGGGCACTGGAGTGCAGAGTCCCAGGGAACTGGAGTGCAGAGTCCCAGGAGCACTGGAATGCAGAGTCCCAGGGGAACTGGAGTGCAGAGTCCCAGGGAACTGGAGTGCAGAGTCCCAGGGGAACTGGAGTTCAGAGTCCCAGGGGAACTGGAATGCAGAGTCCCAGGGAACTGGAGTGCAGAGTCCCAGGGGAACTGGAGTGCAGAGTCCCAGGGGAACTGGAGTGCAGAGTCCCAGGGAACTGGAGTGCAGAGTCCCAGGGGAACTGGAGTGCAGAGTCCCAGGGGAACTGGAGTGCAGAGTCCCAGGGGAACTGGAGTGCAGAGTCCCAGGAAACTGGAGTGCAGAGTCCCAGGGGAACTGGAGTGCAGAGTCCCAGGGAACTGGAGTGCAGAGTCCCAGGGGAACTGGAGTGCAGAGTCCCAGGGAACTGGAGTGCAGAGTCCCAGGGGAACTGGAGTGCAGAGTCCCAGGGGAACTGGAATGCAGAGTCCCAGGGGAACTGGAGTGCAGAGTCCCAGGGAACTGGAGTGCAGAGTCCCAGGGGAACTGGAGTGCAGAGTCCCAGGGGAACTGGAATGCAGAGTCCCAGGGAACTGGAATGCAGAGTCCCAGGGGAACTGGAGTGCAGAGTCCCAGGGAACTGGAATGCAGAGTCCCAGGGGAACTGGAATGCAGAGTCCCAGGGAACTGGAGTGCAGAGTCCCAGGGAACTGGAGTGCAGAGTCCCAGGGGAACTGGAGTGCAGAGTCCCAGGGGAACTGGAGTGCAGAGTCCCAGGGGAACTGGAGTGCAGAGTCCCAGGGGAACTGGAGTGCAGAGTCCCAGGGGAACTGGAGTGCAGAGTCCCAGGGGAACTGGAATGCAGAGTCCCAGGGAACTGGAGTGCAGAGTCCCAGGGGAACTGGAGTGCAGACTCCCAGGGGAACTGGAGTGCAGAGTCCCAGGGAACTGGAGTGCAGAGTCCCAGGGGAACTGGAGTGCAGAGTCCCAGGGGAACTGGAGTGCAGAGTCCCAGGGGAACTGGAGTGCAGAGTCCCAGGAAACTGGAGTGCAGAGTCCCAGGGGAACTGGAGTGCAGAGTCCCAGGGAACTGGAGTGCAGAGTCCCAGGGGAACTGGAATGCAGAGTCCCAGGGGAACTGGAGTGCAGAGTCCCAGGGAACTGGAGTGCAGAGTCCCAGGGGAACTGGAGTGCAGAGTCCCAGGGGAACTGGAATGCAGAGTCCCAGGGAACTGGAATGCAGAGTCCCAGGGGAACTGGAGTGCAGAGTCCCAGGGAACTGGAATGCAGAGTCCCAGGGGAACTGGAATGCAGAGTCCCAGGGAACTGGAGTGCAGAGTCCCAGGGAACTGGAGTGCAGAGTCCCAGGGGAACTGGAGTGCAGACTCCCAGGGGAACTGGAGTGCAGACTCCCAGGGGAACTGGAGTGCAGAGTCCCAGGGGAACTGGAGTGCAGAGTCCCAGGGGAACTGGAGTGCAGAGTCCCAGGGGAACTGGAGTGCAGAGTCCCAGGGGAACTGGAGTGCAGAGTCCCAGGGGAACTGGAATGCAGAGTCCCAGGGGAACTGGAATGCAGAGTCCCGGGGAACTGGAATGCAGAGTCCCAGGAGGCACTGGAATGCAGAGTCCCAGGAGGCACTGGAGTGCAGAGTCCCAGGAGGCACTGGAGTGCAGAGTCCCAGGGGAACTGGAGTGCAGAGTCCCAGGGGAACTGGAATGCAGAGTCCCAAGGGAACTGGAATGCAGACTCCCGGGAGGCACTGGAATGCAGAGTCCCAGGGGAACTGGAATGCAGAGTCCCAGGGGAACTGGAGTGCAGAGTCCCAGGGAACTGGAATGCAGAGTCCCAGGGGACTGGAATGCAGAGTCCCAGGGGAACTGGAGTGCAAGCTTTCACCCTTAGCTTTAGAAGTTCTTATTTCTGCCGGTGGGGAGGAATTCAGAGAGGAATTCCCATCAATCCCTTCCCACTCAACTTCCATGTCTGTACAAATTAACTAAGTAAAATATTAATACATATTTTTCAAATGACCCAGAAAATAGTGCTGGGAGGCCGGGTGGTGGGTGGTACCCCTGGTGGGGCACAGGTTACCATGCACCCAGCAGGGACCCAGGTTTGAGGCCTCACTTCCCCACCTCCCCTCTCAATTCCTGTCTGTCCTGTCAAACAAAATAGAAAAAAAAAATGGCTGCTAGGAAAAATAGATTCAGAGTGTCAGAGCCCAGAAATACCTCTGGAGGTAGTAAAAAAAATAGTGCTCAAATTTTTTTTTTGAAAAACTTATTAGTGATTTAATATTGATTTACAAAATTAAAAGATAACAGGGGCACAACTCCACACTGGTCTTAACACCAGAGTTCTGGATCCCCAGTCCCTGCACTGGAAGCTACAGCAGTTCTCCCAAGGCTGGAGATAGGAGTGAACTATAATTTCTACAAAGGTCTATGTTTGTATATATTTACACTTTCTTTTTTAAACAGGGAGTTTTTGCTTTATTCCAAGTTCAGATCCCTTTTTATCTTGCCCTAATCAAAGTACCATGGTGTGTATACTTCTAGGCACTGACAAAGAAGGGCTTTGAGGGAGTCGGGCTGTAGCGCAGCAGGTTAAGCGCAGGTGGCACAAAGCCCAAGGACCGGCATAAGGATCCCGGTTCGAACCCCGGCTCCCCACCTGCAGGGGAGTCGCTTCACAGGCGGTGAAGCAGGTCTGCAGGTGTCTGTCTTTCTCTCCCCCTCTCTGTCTTCCCCTCCTCTCTCCATTTCTCTCTGTCCTATCCAACAACGACAACAACAATAATAACTACAACAATAAAACAACAAGGGCAACAAAAGGGAAAATAAATAAATAAAATAAATATTAAAAAAAAAGAAGGGCTTTGAAACTTGAGCTCATTCAAGAACATTTACCATCGGACTGGAGTGTTAAGAGACTCCAACTCAACTTGATAGTGCTTTGGTTTGCCGTGTGTGAGACCCAGGTTCAAGTCCAGCCCCTACTGAATTGAAGAAAGTTTTGGTCACTCTCTCTGTCTTGAGAGAGACAGAGACACTCAGTGATCAGCCAATATTTGCACATTTTTAAAAATTTTACTTTGTTTTCTTCTTTATATTTATTTTATTTATTCCCTTTTGTTGCCCTTGATGTTTCATTGTTGTAGTTATTGTTCTTGTTATTGATGTCGTTGTTGGATAGGACAGAGAGAAATGGAGAGAGGAGGGGAAGACGGGGAGAGAAAGACAGACACCTGCAGACCTGCTTCACCGCCTGTGAAGGGACTCCCCTGCAGTGGGGAGCCAGGGGCTCGAACCGGGATCCTTACATTGGTCCTTGTGCCTTGTGCCACCTGCGCTTAACCCGCTGCACCACCGCCCGACTCCCATTTTCACATTTTTTTAAAATCATTTTTTAATTTAATTTTTTTATATTTATTTTATTTATTTATTCCCTTTTGTTGTCCTTGTTGTTTTATTGTTGTAGTTCTTATTGTTGTTGTCGTTGTTGGATAGGACAGAGAGAAATGGAGAGAGGGAGGGGAAGACAGAGAGGAGGAGAGAAAGATAGACACCTGCAGACCTGCTTCACTGCCTGGGAAGTGACTCCCCTGCAGGTGGGGAGCCAGGGTTCGAACCGGGATCCTTCTGCCGGTCCCTGTGCTTTGCGCCACCTGCGCTTAGCCCGCTGCACTACAGCCCGACTCCCCCATTTTCACATTTTTTAAGGTCCCATTTGCTCTTCCTTTCCAAGCTGCACATAATCCTGTCACTCCATCCAAATGTCCCTCCCCTTCCCCTCTTCTCTCTCTGGGTCCTGATGGAGTTGGGGTTCAGAGCCCTCTGGGCATCTTCTTCCTGTCATTAGTGCTCATACTTGTTCTGCAATGACCCCTTGAGTTGTGCCCAAGACCACCTCCCCTGGGAATATTTTTGCTTTTCCTTCCTGTGTTCGTTGTGTGTTCGTGGGGTCTTAGGGTTTCTTTGGTATGCTCTAGTAGGTTATGGGGAAGGCTCGAAAAACTACATGTAAATGATTGGTTCTGTGTTCAGCCACGTGAGCTTATAAAGGTTTTCTGTATTTGCTCCACTTCTCTGCCTTGATGGGCCAGCTCCTCTCCGCTGTTCTGGTAAGTGCTTTATGGTAGTTTCTGTCCTTCTGACAGCAACCCTACACGACACTGTGCTATTCTCCTTACTACACAGATGAAGACATAAGGGCTCAGAGAGGTCAAGGGCCTTGGCTAAAGTCACATAACAAGCTATCCCCAGGAAGCATCCAGACCCCACTGGCATTCTTTCTCTCTCTTTTAAAAAAATGCTTTTATTTATTAATGAATAGCGACAGAGGGAAATTGAGGGGGGATAGAAGGGAAGTGAGAGACAGAGGGACACCTGCAGCCCTGCTCCACCACTCATGAAGCTTTCCCCCTGCAGGTGGGGACCAGAGGCTTGAACCCGGGTCCTTGCGCACTGTCGTGTGTGCCCCTGGCCCCTCTGTGTGGTGACGTCCTCCCCTGAGAAGCTGGGGCTAGCCTGCTGGCCTGTCCTGAGCCATGGCCATGACTCTTCTCCCTCCCACCATCTCTCCGTCTTCCCAGATGGCATGGCCCATGGCAGGGAGGCTAGTGTGCAGGGAGACTGGAGGAGTCCTTCTTGTCCCTGATATACCTTCCCTGCCTCACTCCCTTCTCTCTGCAAAGAGCTAGAACAAAGCCGGCGAAATTAGAGTCAGCAGAAAAATCTAATTTTCACCTTGGACACATTTGTCACTGACAGATTCTATCCTGGCCTCTGGGCTCTCCCTGGACCAGACGGGTCTGAGCTGAGTCCTGGCCTGGATGCCAGGGCACGTTGGCTGTCTCTCCGCTGTGGGCCCATCATCTAGAAGGGGAGTGTTGGTACATGGGGTGGGTGTTGCTTACTTAGAGGGCCACAGGGCCCCTGGGGGCATGGCCCAGCATACAGTGATGGATCAGCCACAGAAGAGGATACGGGGGCATCAGGGCCTGCTGAATGGTGACTTCCAGGTAGGGCTGGGAGTATCATGTCAAGAAAAATCCAGAAGTGTGTATGGGGCTCTAAAGTATTTTATATTTTCAGTGTTAGTAACCTTTTTTTTTTTTTAAATAGTAACCTATTCAATATTTTTTATATAGAGAGAGAAATTGATAAAAAAATTATGGGACATATACTCAGAGTCGTCTGCAGCAATAAAAAAGGTCTTATTGTGTCCTTTAGGCTAAAGTGCATGGGACCTGGGAAGATGATGCTCAGTGAATCAAGTCAGGAGGGGAAGGACAGCTACAGAACGGCTTCACTGCTATGCAGAATATAGAGAATGAAAGGAATGCAGAAAAAAGTCAACCTATATGAAAAACTGTAGGGGAGTTATAATGGTGATCTCTGGGATGTGGGTACGGGGACACAGACCTTTGGTGACGAGAGTGGTGAGAATAATAATAACAACAACAATAAAAGAGACAGTGAAATCAAGAGGGAGGAGGGGAGAGGGAGAGAGAAGCCCTGTAAAGCTTCTCCCCTGCAGCAGGGACCAGGGGCTTGAACCTGGGTCCTGGTGAGGGTACCGTGCGCATCTAGTGGTTTACTGAGACCTTTCAGCAGATATCATCTAGACCAGCAGAGGCAGCTCCAGGGACTGACGAGGGGTCACCGGCTTTCCTCGCCTGGGCCGGCGTGCCCAGGTGTCTCCCAGTCAGATGAAGAAGTACCGGCCTTAGTTACGACGCGTGTAAATAAAAAGCAAACACTTGCCGTCTAGAGATCGATCCATCTGTGTTTATTGATGGACACTCTGGTTTACACAGGGTGTCGAAGCTTGGAGTTCATCATGGGGAGGAAACTTCTTTGACAGACTTTGATCGCAGATCAGGGATCCGGTGCTAGTCCAGCTCCTCAAAGACATCTAATCCTGAGGATGGAGCCTGGGCTGGTTCCCATGGCAACGGGGCATGCACCCTAATTTCTTTTTCACGAATTCTGAAGAGGGTGGCGAGGGAGGTGGCCTTGGGATTCTCACCACCTGGGCAGTTGTCCTTGGAACTTCTGCTGTCTGCCGATGACACCACAAGCCAGACAGGGCAGTCCAGGAACACCACTGACTGGCTTTTGCAAAGTCGTAGAGACCACTGTCTAGAGCTTCTGACTTTATCACATTGGCTGCTATTCTGATCTGGGGGGCACTTGTGGGTAGGTGTCTTCAGTGTCCTGAGGTTTCTAGACCTTCTTAAGAACTTGGAGTCTGGTGTAAGGATCCCAGTTCGAGCCCTCGGCTCCCCACCTGCAGGGGAGTCGCTTCCCAGGCGGTGAAGCAGGTCTGCAGGTGTCTGTGTTTCTCTCCCCCTCTCTGTCTTCCCCTCCTCTCTCCATTTCTCTCTGTCCTATGCAACAACAATGACATCAATAACAACAACAATAATAACCACAACAATGATAAAACAAGGGCAACAAAAGGGAATAAATAAATATTAAAAATTTTTTAAAATTTTAAAAAAAGAACTTGGAGTCAAAGAGGTGGCTCAGCAGGTAGGGACAAGTCTTCCCATGCGCATGGCCCAGGTTTTTTTAAAAAAATTCTAAATAGAGAATTTATTAATTAATGAGAGAGATAAGAGAAAGATCCAGACATCACTCTGGTACATGCGCTGCCAGTGATTGAACTCAGGACCTCATGCTTGAGTGTCCAATGGTTTATCCACTGTGCCACCTCCCGGACCACCCAGGGTGTTTTTTTTTAATTTTAAATTAATTAGAGATTTAATAATGATGAACAAGATTGTAAGACAACAGGAAAACAACTCCACACAGTTCCCACCAACTTCCCATCCACTGGAAGCCTCCCTATTCTTTATCCCTCTGGGAGCCTGGACCCAAATTCTCTATGGGGAGCAGAAGGTGGGAGTTCTGGCTTCTGTCATTGCTTCTCTGCTGGACATGGGTGTTGGCAGGTGGACCCACACCCCCAGCCTGTGTCTGTCTGTCCCTAGTGGGGCAGGGCTCTGGGGAGGTGGGGTTCCAGGACAAGGTCCCAGGTTTGAGCCCAAACATCAGCTGGCAGGACCAAACCCCTTGTTAAGCTCAGATACCGTGGTGTCTCTCTTCTCTGTCTCTCTGCCTACGGAGAAGCCATCCTCCCAGAGAGTGAGGCATGAGCCCCCTGCTCTGTGACGAGAGTGAGACCACACTGGGGAAGACTTCAGTGAGCTGGTCAGATTAGAAGACTCTCTGGGGGGGGGGGGGGGGCGGTGAGCTGATCCAGGGCCCTGCTCCTCCCCACCACACACGAGGAAGCCAAGAGGGCCCTCCAGAGAGGACAGGGAGATGGCTTCACTGGGCTGTGGTTGGGGGCAACAGCCTGCCCGGGCCCAGGAAGAAAAAAAGAGGGCTAGATAAGATATCCCAGCCAAACCCCCTGGTTTGCATCCTGGCTCCACCACCATGAGGCTGCAGGACTGGGCGATTTCCTTGACACCTGCAATGTGGGCTCATAACAGCAACTCCATAGGCCACCAGAAATGGGGAGGGGGGCTGCCCACAGAACATACAGGCTGGGGAGGGGCAGCAGACTTGTGCAAAGGGACCACCAGCTTAGACAGGCTAGACTTGGCACACTGCCTCTTCCTCCCCAGACTTGTCAGCTCTGTGATAGGAAAATGAAGCCCCCCCCCCCGACACACTACGGAAATGACGGCCGTGGCCCAATAAAACTTTATTTAGAGACACTGGCATTTGAATTTCATGAGCTTTCCATGCGGCACAGAAGACTTTCTTTTTCTTTTTCTTTTCTTTTAATATTTATTTATTCCCTTTTGTTGCCCTTGTTGTTTTATTGTTGTTGTTATGGGTGTTGTCGTTGTTGGATAGGACAGAGAGAAATAGAGAGAAGGGAAGACAGTGGGGGAGAGAAAGACAGACACCTGCAGACCTGCTTCACCGTTTGTGAAGCTACCTCCCTGCAGGTGGGGTGCCGGGGGCTCAAACCGGAACCCTTATGGGGGTCCTTGTGCTTTGCACCACCTGCGCTTAACCCGCTGAGCTACCGCCCGACTCTTTTCTTTTTCTTTTTGACTTACCCCAGTCACTGAACGGCTCTCAGGTTATTCAAAATCACAGGTCAGAGTTGACGCACGGGTGGGTTGGAGTACGCTGACTGCAGACACCAAAGGATGCTTGTGATGGTGAAGTGAACACTGCTCAACTCACAGTACCTCTCTCTGCATCCCGGTTCCTTCCTACCATAGGGGAGTGGGCTGGAGGCAGTGGGGTACTTGGCCTGGCTGGAAGCAGCTGGAGTAGGGTGGGCTGGATCAGGAACTGCTGTCCTGAGGGCAGATGAAGGTTCTGCTGCTGACGGGACTCATGGACAGAACAGTGTGGAGCTGGGTGACCGGCTGTGAGGGCTAGAGGCACGTGCTTGTGGACCAGGCTGCTCCAGGCTCAGTGACCTCCTGTCACCAGCAGTGCTAGAGGTCACGTACTGTGGGGGAGGCCGAATTAAAGACACTGAAGTCCCGGGGTCTGGGCTGGAGCCCCTTAGCCCTGGCTTGTTGGAGGGGCTCAGGGAAAAAGTTTTGCTCTTCCATGACCCTTTTACTAATATTCTTTTTTAAAATTTATTTTTTTATTTATAAAAAGGAAACACTGAAAAAACCACAGGATAAGAGAGGTACAACTCCACACAATTCCCACCACCAGAACTCTGTATCCCATCCCTATTCTTTATCCCTCTGGGAGTATGGACCCAGGGTCACTGTGGGATGCAGAAGGTGGAAGGTCTGGCTTCTGTAATTGCTTCCCCGCTGAACATGGGCGTTGACTGGTCGGTCCATACTCCCAGCCTGTCTCTCTCTTTCCCTAGTGGGGCAGGGCTCTGGGGAAGCGGAGCTCCAGGACATATTGGTGGGGTTGTCTGTCCAGGGAAGTCTGGTTGGCATCATGGCAGCATCTGGAACCTGGTGGCTGAAAAGAGTTAACATACAAGCCAAACAAATTGTTGACTAGTCATGGACCTAAAGGCTGGAATAGAGCAGATGAAGAGTTGGGGGGTCCTCCATTTTGTAGCTAGCTAGTAGGCATATTTTAGTTATATTCCAAAGGGCCTGTGGCTATACTATTTTTTTCCCCCTGATTCTGAAATCTGATATTCAGTTGGATCCAAGTTATGTCTGGAGAGATGATGCCATGGCTGGAAAAGGAATAGAAAGCTGGATCAGGGAAGAGAGTAGCTTCCTAACATGGGAAAGGGGTATAAATATTGTTGACTGTAAACTCCTAAGACAGCAGGAACCTCCTATTTCCTCTAATATTCTTTTTAAATATATATATATATATATATATATATATATATATATATATATATATATATATGTATATTTAAAATATTTATTCCCTTTGTTGCCCTTGTTGTTTTATTGTTGTAGTTATTGTTGTTGTTGTTGTTGGAAATGGAGAAACGGAGAGAGGAGGGGAAGACAGAGAGGGGGAGAGACAGACAGACACCTGCAGACCTGCTTCACTGCCTGTGAAGCGACTCCCCTGCAGGTGGGAAGCTGGGGGCTCGAACCGGGATCCTTACGCCGGTCCTTGTGCTTTGTGCAAGTGTGCTACCTTCCGACTTCCCTAATACTCTTTTTTAAGAAATACATTGTATTTATTTTATTTTAATGACAGAGGGACAGAGAGAGACAGAGACCCCCAGAGCACTGCTCAGCTCTGGCTTAGGGTGATGCTGAAGATCGAGTTTGGGATTTTTGGAGCCTCAGGCATCCAAGTCTTTTTGCATAATCATTATGCTCTCCCCCCCACCTTTTACTCATTTTCCAAATGAGTTATTTTCTTCTCTTTTTAAATTATCTTTATTTATTGGCTAGAGACAGCCAGAAACTGAAAGGAAAGGGGCAGACAGAGGGAGAGAGACGGAGACACCTGCAGCTCTGCTTCACCACTCACGAAGCTTTTCCCGAGGAGCTGGAACCCCGGTCCTTGAACATTGTGACATGTGCTCAGCCCGGCCCCTCTGAATATCTTCTTTCCTCCCTCCCCTGCTGATGAACGACCGACTGGGAGGTGTGCACTGCGCACAGTACAGCAGGTGGGTGAGCTGGGGGGTGGAGGACGAGGCCGGGAGGGGCTGGGTGGGGACGTCCGGACTGTGGCTCTGGACTTGACTCAGATGCTGCTGCTGCCTTCATGGCTCTGGGTTAAAAGGTGCCTGAAAGGCTGTCAAAATAGCCTGACGGGATGACCGGGATGAGATGGAAGGCTGTACCTGCTGGTGCACGCGGGCAGAGGCTGGGCAGCTGAGTGCAGCCTTCAGATTCCTGCCCAGCCAGGTGGGTGTCTGGTTCAGTGCGTGTTTCCGGTGGGTGGGGTCTCCATAAGCAGGAGAGTCACGTGGTGCTCAGATCGCTCCCTGACGTGTGGTCTGCACAGGTCACCTTTGCATTTCAGTGCAGACTAGTGACAGAATTGATCACAGGACAGTAAGGATTAGGAAGTCTCTGAGGTCTTTGCTGTTTTTGTTGTTAATTGCCACCGGGGTTCTGACTGGAGCCTGGAGCTGTGCCTGCAGGGTGACTTCACCATTCCTGGCATTTTAAAATTTTTTTATAGAGATAGAAATGAAGGGGGGGAGAGACCAGGCTGTGTCGCACCTGGTTAAGCGGTCACGTTACAGTGTGCAAAGACCTGGGTTCAAGCCCCTGGTCCCTACCTGCAGGGGGAAAGATTCCTGAGTGATGAAGCAGGGCTGCAGGTGTCTCTCTGTTTCAATTTGTCTCTATCCGATAATAAATAGAAATATCAAAAAAGAAAGAGAGAGAGAGAGAGAGAGAGAGAGAGAGAGAGTCCTGTAGCACTGCTTCATTGCTCAGGAAGCTTCCCCCAGTAGGTGGGGTCTGGGGGGTTGAACCCTGGGCCTTGTACATGGTGATATGGGTGCCTTCCTGGCTGTGCCCCCACCCAGTCTCAGAGGAGGGCCTTCTAGATAGGACCTTCCTAGTCAGTTTGCCTAGTCCCAGAGACGGGTGTGATTGGGGCAATTCTGTCCCTTGGCACGTGTTGGGGTGTTGTTATTTAACATAAAAGGAGGTTTGTGGGGCTTCTGTGACACATAGAAGGATTCACGGTGGGGAGCTGGGAACTGGTTTAAACAATACACAGTTCATTAGGGTGAAACAGGCAAAAGGCAAAATAAGCAATTATCATCAAGGGTTAAGAGTACGCTAGGTCCGTAAAGTCTGAGTACGGTTATCAAAAGTTTAGTCCCATGAGATAAACAATTATCAGCTGAGGTAAAGGTTGCTCATGGCTGTAGAGGGGTCTAAAAGTTTACCATCCAGCAGAGTCACACGTGTTCAGTTCCCAGGAGAAGTAGCCATGGCAGATACCTGGCACACCTCCGTCGAGATGCTTCTGACCAGGAGAAGCAGCAGCAGCCAAAAGAGAGGGCCCTGCTCCCAGTCCCTGCCTTTCTTACCTTCCCTTCTCTGTGGCATGCGCCTCCTCAGGCTGATGTCATTCCTATGCTAATAGCCCCAAACTCCTGTTGGGGTCACCACAGTGGGGCTTGAGTTTGACCAGCACCTGCCTGCCATCTGGCCCCTCATCAACCTTCTCTGCCATTTCAGGGTAACATACCGGACTCCTGACTCCTCTCAGCCTCACCCACTGGGGACCATGGTATCCCTAAGACTCCAGGCCAGTGAGGAGTAGGACACCTGGAGCTGAGGCTCCGGGGGAGGGGCCTAGCCTGTGGGGGAGGCTGTGGAGGGCCCCTTCCCAGGGATAGGAAAGCAGTGATTTCAGGGGAGCTGGTGGCCTTGTCCTTTGGTCCTTAAGTTCCACATGCAAAATGGGATCAAGAGGTTTCTCTGTTTCTCTCTCCCCCCCCCTCTCAACTTGATTTTATTTGATAGAACAGAAATAGAGAGGGAGGAGGAAATAGAGAGGGAGAGAGAAAGATACACACCTGCAGACCTACTTCACTTCTTTTTTAAAAAATATTTATTTATTTATTCCCTTTTTGTTGCCCTTGTTGTTTTATTGTTGTAGTTATTATTGTTGTTATTGATGTCGTCGTTGTTGGATAGGACAGAGAGAAATGGAGAGAGGAGGGGAAGACAGAGAAGGGGAGAGAAAGACAGACACCTGCAGACGTGCTTCACCGCCTGTGAAGCGACTCCCCTGAAGGTGGGGAGCCGGGGACTCAAATCAGGATACTTACACCCGTTCTTGAGCTTTGCGCCACCTTTGCTTAACCCGCTGCGCTACCGCCCGACTTCCTACTTCTCTACTTCTGAAGCATCTTCCCTGCAGGTGGGGAGCCGGGGCTTGAACCTGGGTCCTTGTGCATGATAACACATGCACTCAGCCAGGTGCACACCAGCACCTGGTCCCGGAGAGGTCTTTCTCCAGTCAGATCCGGTGGCCCAAGAATCCACCTCCGTTTGCCACAGAGCCCACCGTGGAGCCTCGATGTGGGTAATGAGGTCTGTGAGAGTGGCCAAGAGGGGAGGGGAGCAAGGATTGCCTAGAATTTATTAGTCTAATTACATTTTCCTAATGTGCTTGACCCCTGCTCACAGCAGCGGGCTTATCAGAGGCGCCATCACACCGACGTTATTGGAGTTTTAATAAGAGTCAATTGGTTTTTGTCCTTGCTGAGAAGTCGGGCTCTGTGGATGTGATCCCCGGAGCCCAGGGGCGGGAGAGGGCGGGGGGAGACAAGGAGCTGGCTTGCTCTGCTGGAATATTATTTACATTAATAACAAGGATTAGGGGCTGGCTTTATGTGTTCTGGGGCAGCGAAGTTTGGCTTTGTGCAGGCAGCTCCCAGCCACCCACGAGCATGCCCACCCAGCCAGCGCCCCCTCTGAAGCCCAGGAGCCATCTGGTAGAGTCAGGACCCTGACGTCTCTCTCTCGGTGCTCCCCACACCTTGCTGTGTGAGTCCAGGGAGCTGTCTCCCCTCTCTGGTCCCTCCTGCGTGCAGTGAGAGGACACAGGTCCTGACAGGGACACGTGACGTATGGCGGGCACTTGTCTTAGCACCGAGCTGGGGTTGCTCAGTGCTGACTGCTTCAGAAGAAGTCAGATAAAGGCGTGGGGCTGCTAACCGCATACAGATACAGGTACCGACTGATACAGGTATCCTCTGCTGACAGGGTAGATTTTGAATCTAGAAGTGTTGCCACTGGAATTAGCTCTTCTTTTTGCCTCCAGGATTATTGCTGGGGCTACAAATCCTGGTGCCTGCATGGGATAGGACAGAGAGAAATGGAGAGAGGACGGGAAGACAAGAGAAAGGGAGAGAAAGACAGACACCTGCAGACCTGCTTCACCGCCTGTGAAGTGACTCCTCTGCAGGTGGGGAGCCGGGGGCTCGAACCGGGATGCTTCTGCTTCTGGATTTGTTTGCAAAATGGGTAATAAGAGGTTTTCTCTCTCTCCATCTCACTGTCTCTCTTTGTCTCTCTCTCTGCAAGGATAATGAGAAGATTGAATGGAACAGGCACCTGGGTGTCTAAGGGTGGAAAAAAGGGCCAAACTGAGTGGCTCAGAGGCTGGAGCCGGGGGTGAAGTGTTGGAGTCTCAAACCTGAGGTCCTAAGTTCAGTCCCCAGCATCACGTTTCTCTTCTAAATAATAATAATAATAACGACAACAATAATAAGAATGATGGAGAATAATAATAACAACAACAACAACAATAATAAGAGTGATGCATAATAATAATAATAATAATGATGATGATGATGATGATGATGGTGATGGAGAAGCACATGGTGTGGTGATTTGCCCGTTCATGAATAAAGATTAAATTGCAGCTTCTCAACCCAGCCGTGTGTCTCTGGTCGTCTCTGTCTACCGCCGCAATGCTAGCCCGGCCTGCTGAAGCCAGTCCAAACTTTAACAACAAGTCCCCAGCATCACATGTTTCTCTTCTAAATAATAATAATAATAATAATAATAATAATAATAATAATAATGTTTTATAGAAAAAAAGCCAAGTGACTGGGCAGTGGTGCACCCTGCTGAGTGCATGTTAGCATGCACAGGGACCTGGGTTCAAGCCCCTGCTTCCCACCTGCTAGGGAAGCTTCACAAGCTGTAAAGCAGTGCTGTAGGTGTCTCTTGGTCTCTCTCTCCCTCTCTGTCTCTCTACCCTCTTAATTTCTTTGTCCTATCAAATTAAAAATAATACATATCATTATACATTATAATATATAGTTATTATATAGCATTATAAATAATATATATTATTGGGGATATCTATTTTAATTTTTATTACCTTTATTTATTGGATAGAGACAGCCAGCAATCAAGAGGGAGAGACAGAGAGATACCTGCAGCCCTGCTTCACCCCTCACAAAACTTTCCCCCTGCAGGTGGGGACTGGGGACTTGAACCTGGGTCCTTGTGCACTGTAACATGCGCGCTCAACCAGGTGCGCCACCATCCACTCCCCCCATTTTTTTAAAAGAAGAAATCCAGTGTGGTTGTCTCTGACCTGGGAGAGTGGGAACATGTCAGACAGACTGACATGGAAAGTCACAGAAGGTCTTTTGTAGATGGATGAGGACTGTAGGGACCCCCAGAGTCTGCAGACCTGTACCACACGCCCCCTCCCTCCCTCAGTGCTGAGGACAGGGGTCATCGTCCACTGTGGAGATGCTCAGAGAGGTAGTCACTCACTCAGGTCACAGAACTTATAATAGAAGATAGGATTTTTTTTTGCTTCTGTTTCTTAAAATTATTATCTTTATTTATTGGATAAAGACAGCCAGACACCAAGAGGGAAGGAGGAGTTAGGGTGAGACAGATAATCTGTAGCCCCGCTTCACCATTTGCAAAGCGTTTCCCCCTGCAGGTGGTGAGTAGGGACTTGAACCTGTAATGTGAGTGCTTAATCAGGTGCACCACCACTTAGCCCGGAAAGATAGGATTTGCATCCTATAACTTCTCAGCCCCAACCAAGACGCGTGACCTGATCCCCAGGGGCCACAGGGACCCACAGCAAGCCCTGGCTGAGGAGGGAACTTGAGATGAAGGCAGGACCAAAGTCCCAGGCAGGACAGGACCTGCCTAGCATTCTAAGCATCCTTCATCTTTGCCTACTACCACGTGAGAGAGGGAGGGAGGGAGAGAGGAAGGGAAAGAGAGAGAGAGAGAGGGAGAGAGAGAGAGAGCTCTTCTTGTGTTCCTGTTTTAGACCCTTCTATTCCCCACGGACAGGCAGTGCCAGGACCCAGGGCTGGGATCCCTGTTGCCTGTGTGGGGCAGACAGGGTTGGGGGCAGAAACAAGGGCCCTCTGGTGAAATTATTTTAAGACCTTGGAAAGCAATTTAGAATTCCAAGCGTTCTAGTCCTCTAGAAAGCAGACTGGGGGTGTGCTTGCAGTAATTTAATTTTTGCTTTGCTTCATTAATAGGGTGTGGGTGGACAGAGGGAGGGTGTGAGCTGCGGCTGCGGCTGAGGAGCCTGGCTTCAGAGCCTGGGCTCATGGCTGATGAAACCATCCTACTGGCTTTCTCTTGCTAGTTCTAGGGGCAGGGTCTATATTTCAGGGTCTGTGGGTTGGGCTGATCAGACCTAATCTGGGTCTTATCACTTGGGATCTAATAAGATTGAAGTCCAGGTGTCGACCAGGCTAGGTTCTCCTTTGGGGGCTAGATTGGGAAAACATGTCTTCCAGACTCTAGTTGTTGACTGAATTCAACTTGCGGGTTTGCGACCAAGACTACAAGCTCTTCTCTGGTTTCTCGGCTGCCTCTGCATCTTACATTCCTAGTTCCCAGAGCTTTTCAGAGACGCTGCCGCATGGAGGGACTAGAGGGAGATGAGTGCCCCGTTCACACATTGCACTTGGCTTCTTGCAAATATCTGGACATCTGTGATATTTTAAGGGTTTGATAGGAGGGAGGTGATGAGAGACAGAGAGAAGAGGTATCTGCAGCACTGCTCCATCATTTGCAAAACTTCTCCCCTACAAATGGAGACTGGAGGCTTGAGTCTGGGTCCTCCTGCATGCTCTGGAAAGTATGCCACTGCCTTGCCCCTAATATATATGGGGAGAGAGAGAGAGAGAGAGGGGAAGAGAGAGGGAGAGAGAGGGGAAGAGAGAGGGAGAGAGAGGGAGAGAGAGAGAGAGGGGAAGAGAGCGGAAGAGAGAGGGGGAGAGAGAGGGAGAGAGAGGGAGAGAGAGAGAGAGGGGAAGAGAGAGGGAGAGAGAGGGAGAGAGAGGAGGAGAGAGGGAGAGAGGAAGAGAGAGAGAGAGAGGGAGAGAGAGAGAGGGAGAGAGAGAGGGAGAGAGAGAGGGAGAGAGAGGAGGAGAGAGGAGAGAGAGAGGGAGAGAGAGAGGGAGAGAGAGAGGGAGAGAGAGAGGGAGAGAGAGGGAGAGAGAGAGGGAGAGAGAGAGGAGAGAGGGAGAGAGAGGGGGAGAGAGGTAGAGAGAGGAAGAGAGAGAGGGAGAGAGAAAGGGAGAGAGAAGGAGAGAGAGAGGGAGAGAAAGGGAGAGAGAGGGAGAGAGAGAGAGGAAGAGAGAGGGAGAGAGGGAGGGAGAGAGGAAGAGAGAGAGGGAGAGAGAAAGGGAGAGAAAAGGAGAGAGAGAGAGAGAGGGAGAGGGAGAGAGAGGGAGAGAGGGAGGGAGGGAGAGAGGGAGAGAGAGGAAGAGAGAGGGAGAGAGGAAGAGAGAGAGGGAGAGACAGAGGGAGAAAGAGGGAGAGAGAGAGAGGGAGAGAAAGAGAGAGAAAGGGAGAGAGGGGAGATATTATTCTATGATAGACAGATCACCCCTTCTCTCTTTTAATTAATCAATTTATTTATTATTGGATAGACACAGAGAAATTGAGAAAGGAGGGAGAGAGAGAGAGGGAGAGAGGCACCTGCAGCCCTGCTTCACCATCTGTGAGGTTTTCCCCCTGCAGGTGGGGACCAGGGGCTTAAACCTGGGTCCTTGTGTGCTGTAGTGTGTGCCCTTCACCAGGCGTGTCATGGCCTGGCCCCCCACTTGCCTGGTATCTGCATCGCTGGAGGTGAGACTGGAGCCTCTGGCAGGCAAGGTCTGTGCTCGCCCCGGGGAGGGACTTGCCCATTTGTGGTACTTTGCTTCCTGGAGGCCGACTGGGAAGAAAGGCCTTACAGCCCCTGGATGGCAGCACGGGAGTGGCGTGCTGTCCCCTTGGACAAACTCTGGGCCAGGAGCCAGTCGCACTCAGCCTGACGGTTCTGAGTGTGGGTTCTGCAGAGCTGTGGGTCTCTGGGGTCACCGTCAGGTGTGTCTGCCACCGTGACTTTACTAAGCGTATGAAAATGGTGAAGACGAGTCATTAACTCGGAGCGCTTTCCTTCAAATGAAACGTGCGCGATCCTTCTGAACTGTTTAATCCCGATTCTGCTTTGCGGTTCTGGACTGCATCGTGTGAAGGTGAGGGCGACGGATAAATAAGGCGTTTAGCCTTTCAGTTGGAATCCCTTTGTTTTCCTTGTCTGAATTACCTGGAGTGAAAGAGTGGGGAAAATGGGGGATAATGAGTGCAGGAGAGGCCAGCTAGGGGCACTCACATTAACGTGCTCAAGGACCCAGGTTCAAGCCCCTGGTCCCCCACCTGCAGGGGGAAAGCTTCACGAGTGGTGAAGCAGGGCTGCCTGTGTTCCTCTGTGTCTCCCCCCTCCCTGCCCTCTCAATTTTTCTGTCTCTATTTAATAATAAATAAATACTATTTAAAAACCTTTTTAAAAATGAGTGTAAGGTAGGGGAATAATGAGAGAGAGGGGGAGAGAGAGAGAGACAGAGAGGAGAGAGAGAGAGAGAGGAGAGAGAGAGAGAGGACACATGTGTTTAGACTTGGTTCACATACAGAGGATACCCACTTTCATAGACAACTTTCTCTTTCTTTTCTTTAACTGCTGCCAGGATTCTTCTCTCTGGGACTTGGTGCCTGCATGGTGAATTCACCTCTCTTGGTAGCCATTTTTCTTCTTCTTTCTTCTTCTTTTTGTAATCTGATAGGGCAAGGAGGAGTTGAAACAAGAGGGGGAGAAGGGGGGTAGAGAAAGAGATGCTTGCAGCCCTGCTTCACTGCTCATGAAGCCTCCCCCACTGCAGATGGGAACCAGGGCTTTGAACTGGGTCCTTGCTCATAGTAACCCTGCCCTGACACCATGGACCGCTTCTTAGAAGGCACACCTGTGACAATGGGTATTCTTTCCTTTTGCTTTTACCTCCTAACCCTCGGTCAGAAACGCCTTTATTTCCACCCTCAAACCACACTGACCATCTAGTACGGATCTGGGCAACATCACCCAAGTTCTTAGAATCACCTGCTAATATGTGTCTTGGATGCTTTTGCTCCTGGATCTCCTCTCAGCGTTGTCCTGTGGGAATCCTTCCATATAAATAGCTATAGTGCTTTTCTTTTCTCTGGGTTATCACTGACACTATGAATCCACTGCTCCTGGTGGCCATTTTTCCCCATATTATTGGACAGGACAGAGAGAACTGGAGAGAGGAGGGGAGACAGAGAGGGGGAGAGAAAGACAGACACCTGCAGACCTGCTTCACTGATTGTGAAATGACTCTCCTGCAGGTGGGGAGCCGGGGGCTTGAACTGGGATGCTTGCGTGGGTCCTTGTGCTTAGTACTATGTGTGTTGAACTCAGTTTGCCACCGTCCAGCACCCTAGCCCATTCTTTTCAATGGCAGTGTAATATTCCAGGAACATAAGTGACATCATTTTGCTGCAGGTGTCTCTGCCTATTGTCTTTTTTTTTTATTTGTTTCCTGTTTGTCACCTTAACAAGCAGCACCAAAACCCACCTCCATGCACGTGTGTTGCTGGGTGCCATTGGTTTTGTTCCTCGGTGGTGGAATTCCAGGAGCCGAGATGCAGGCTTCAAAGGTTTGTGTGTTTTTAATTTGAATATCTGTTCTCAGCCTGATTTCCCCAGAGGCCCTATCACCACTTCACACCCACCTCAGTACTTTGAGAGTCACCTCTCTGTTGTCTCACCAGCAAGAGGTGTGACTGGTCTTGCCATTTTGACCAGACAGAGAGGTAGACATCGGTCTCTCATTGTGGTTTTCAACTCTCCCTGGCTAGCAGCAAGTCTGGCCAGCTTGTCCTCCGGGTGGCCATGTACACACTCACCTGCGAGTCGATGCCACCATCCTGTCTAGCCTCCCCCCGTGCCCAAGGTTGTTTGTCAGTGTTTTGTCTGTTTGTCAGCTCTCTGCTGAGCGTCAGTGTTGACCCTTGGCAGTGCTTTTGCCCAGAATATCAGATTGTTGTGAACTTTGATCCTGGATACTATTGCCTTATGGAGGTTCTATCATGTGATATAGACAGACATGCTATTCTGTCTTTTTAAAAAAATGCTTTTCCTTAAAAATATTTTATTTTAATGAGAGAGTGAGGAGAAAAAGAGAGGTAAAAAGGGAGAAACACACACACAGAGAGAGAGAGAGACCAGAACACAGCTTAGATCCAGTTTATGGTGGTGCTGGGAATTGAACCTAGGACCTCTGAGCTTCAGGCATGAAAGCCCCTTTGCAGAACCATTACACTGTCTCCCCATGCCTCCCTGTCCTGTCTTTTATAGTTACCGGATCTCCCATGTGGATTGAGAAGGCTTCCTCTTCCTCGTGGTTATGTATCTGCTTTCTTCACACATCAGCAGATTCAACCCAACACGCTTGGTCAGACAGATGCTTAGTTCCAGGCCCTGGGCCACCACCACAGACCTGGGACCAGTAATCAGCTGCTCCCTGGTCAGTGAGCTCATCACCACTAGACCCTGAGAGCCAGCTGTCTGGAGCACAGGTGGCCGCGAGTCAGTTAGAGTTAGTCCCCTCTTCAGGATATGAGGTACACATGTGCCAGCAACTACCGCCTTCAGGGCAGACAGGCGGGGACCTCCCCAGAAAAGCCACTATGGACAGGCAGCCTTGCTCATTGTCCCTGGCAAGTACCCTTTGCTTTTTTTTTTTTAATTAAAAAAATGTTATCATTATTTCCAGGGTGTTGTTAAAATTCGGAGGTTCTAGCCGGCCGGGCTAGCTTCACTGGCGGGTAACAGAGACGCGGAGACAACGGCTGGGCAGGGAAGCTGTATTTCTTTATTCAGGAACAACGATTCATAAACTAAGACAAACTAATCATCAAACAGAACTCTGCTGTCTCTTTGCGGCGGCACAAGCACTCTCTCTTACTCTCAAACTCAGGAACTCAGGAACTCTCAAACTCAGGAACCCTCTCTCAGGGTTCCTTGGGGGCGGGGCCAAGCGGGCCCACGAAATTAACTGGACTGATCCAATTCTCTTGGCGGGGGAGAACTAGAACCCAATGTAAAGCATACGACAATTCCCCCTTTTCTTTTAACTAAATGGCTACAGTATCAAGGGTGTGGGGTGAACAGAAACATATATCATACAGGCATTTTTTAAAAAAAGAAACTGGCACAAACATGGAGAAACATGCAAGCAAGTAACAAGAACCAGTGTGCTGCTAAGGGAAGGCCTGAGGGGGCCATATCTGCCTCTGTGGGCTAAACTTTATCAGCTTAAAAAAAAACATTTCTTGTCTCTGGGGGGCTACTTGCCTTGACGGGCATTTGCATGGGGGTGGGTAACGGCCTAGAGTCCCAAAGGCAGCTGGCTGCAATTTACTTACTATGAAACAAAACTTGTTATTAGCATATTTCTAAAAGAGAAGGAACTTGAGACTTTTACATATCAACAACGTCTTTTTAACCTTTTGTTACACCCATTCAAGATGGAGACACACCCTAGTTGTGTGCGGAAAGGAAACCTCAGGCATGAGAATAATTAGCATAGACATTGTGCGATCTACCATTTCTAATAGAGAAGGTAATGGAGAGTTTTACATATCAACAAGTCTATTTAACCTTTTGTTTAGACCAACTTAGTTAAAATATATTGATTGTTAACTAATTTTTACCTCAGACTTTAAATGTAAGTTAATTTTTATCTTTATGAGAATTACATTGAAAACCTTTTTTATTTAACTTTGACTAGTAAGAATTTAGCCTTAAAGTTATTGTTTACCAAACTTTAAACATATACATAAACATGGTCATTAATACACTAGGAGAGAAACCTTTGTTACGAAGACATGTCATTTTAAACATGAATTTAAATCTGTACTGTCTTAGTTGTTGGGGGGGGAGGTTCACCATCCGGAGGTGGCTTCCCGCGCAGCTTCACTTCTAGGAATTGCAGGTTGCGATCTTTGCACAAATCTCTGCATACTCCAGCTTGTCTGCCTTCAGACCGGACCGGCGGCTGGAGATCTCGTGTGCCCAGTTTTGGCAGGGAGCCCGGGGGTCCGGGAGGCCCGGGATGGTTCCAGAATTCATAGCAAGAGGGCAGGCGGGCCAGTTTTGTAGAAGGCGTGGGCCTAGGTGCCCAGGCGTGGTGGCCATGATAGGCCACCTCGGCCCTGCCCCATGGCCCTGCCATGTCTGCTGCCCTGCTCGCAGTGGCCGAGCAGCGTGGAGGGATCACACATCCAGTGCCCTGCACCACACGGTGGAGAGCCGGCTCCTGTGGGCTGGCCTCGGACTCTTGCGTGTTGGCATCGGGCTCCAGCATGTTGGCGTCAGCCTCCTGCGGGCTGCGGGGCTCTTGGGGCTCTTGGGTGCTGGTGTCGGCCTCCTGTGGGCTGCGGGGCTGCAGGGCTGCGGGCGCGGTGCGCGGGGTTGTCTGGGCACAGCCGGCTGGCTGGCTGTTTAACCAGGTGGAAACGGCAGCTCCGTGCCTTGCCTCCCGCCCGCTGGCTATTCCCGCTGGCTGTTCTGAGTTTGCCCGAGCGAGTGGAAACCACAGAGTGGTCCAGAGATAAATGTTCCAGAAACAGCAAAACAGTCTCGTGAAGAAAGAGCAGAGGCCTTTGGAGATCTCTTCACAAGCAGAAGAGAAGGCCATCGTGCATAGGTAGCCAAGTTGTCTTCACTTATCTGAGAGATGTGCAGGTCAGGTCCACGTGGGCGCCATTTGTTGTTAAAATTCGGAGGCTCTAGCCGGCCGGGCTTGCTTCACTGGCGGGTAACAGAGACGCGGAGACAACGGCTGGGCAGGGAAGCTGTATTTCTTTATTCAGGAACAACGATTCATAAACTAAGACAAACTAATCACCAAACAGAACTCTGCTGTCTCTTTGCGGCGGCACAAGCACTCTCTCTTACTCTCGAACTCAGGAACTCAGGAACTCTCAAACTCAGGAACCCTCTCTCAGGGTTCCTTGGGGCGGGGCCAGGCCCGCGAAATTAACTGGACTGATCCAATTCTCTTGGCGGGGGAGAACTAGAACCCAGTGTAAAGCATACAACACCAGGGTTATCTCTGGGGCTTGGTGCTAGCACTACAAATCCACCGTTCTTGGTGGCTGTTTCTTTTTCTATTTTTTTACTAGATAGGATAGAGAAATTGAGAGAGGACAGGGAGCTAGAGAGAAGGAGAAAAAGATAGACACCCGCAGAACTGCTTCACCGCTTGTGAAGTGGACCTCTTACAGATTGAGAGTGGGGACTCGAACCTGGGTCCTTGCGCTTGATAATAAATGTGCTTAACTTGGAGCACCATCACCCGGCCCACCCAAATACCCTTTCCTCTGAGTTCCATACTGTGGGGCCGCCTTGGGGGTGGTGACTGCTTGTGCCCGGTGAAAAAGAGCTTGGGAAGGGGACTGCTGGAGAAATGGCAGCAGGAGGCCAAGTCCCAGGGCTTGTCCTGCCCGAGGGGGAGACCGGGGTCAGGAGGCTGTGCTTCAACGTGCTTCAATGCCACAGGAGGGCCAAATCCAGGACAGAAGTGAGCCCAGGCCTGAAGTTCACCAGCAAGGGGTATGGTGCAGGAGAGAGCTTGGCTGGCGGAAACCTCACGCCCTTTTTGGATATCCCGGGTGGGTGGCATGATCCGGGTCCCAGCCTCCTGAGCGGTGGTGCCCAGGGCAGAGTGGGCATAGCTCCAGGAGCCTGAGACCACGGTTAGAACAGACGGAATTAGAAGCGCCTTTCTATTTCTGCACTCATCTCTTCCAGAGGTGTATTTTTGTGTATGTTTAATGAAGTACATAAAATCAGGAAGGCAGGGCATGCTTAGAATTACCAGCAACTACACATCGAAATGTGCACACAATTAGAGCTTGGGGAGTCCTTGATCTCCATGGGGTGAGCTAGTTCAGCCACTGCTTGCCAGCCAGAGAGAGCAGGGGAGAGGGACGCTCAATGGGGAGTGGAGGCAGAGGCTGTGGTGGGTGCTTGCCAGGCAGGGAGTAACTCCTGCAAGGTCCCTAGGCCCCTTGTCTGTCATCCCTTTGGACTGCTTCCTCCTCAGATTTTAGTCTTGTCTCCCATCTTTCTGTCAACATACATATTTATTTATTTATTTCTTATTGGATAGAGACAGAGAGGAATTGCAAAGGCAGGAGGAGACAGAGAGGGAGAGACGGAGAGACACCTGCAGCCCTGCGTCACCACTCGTGAATCTTTCCCCCTGCAGGTGGGGGACCGGGGCTTGAACCTTGGTCCTTGTGCCCTGTAATGTGTGCTCTGAACCAGGTGCGACACCACCTGGTCCCCTATCAACATCTTTTTTTAAAAAAAATTATCTTTATTGGATAGAGACAGCTAGAAATCAAAGGGGAGGGGAGATAGGGAGAGAGACAGAGAGACACCTACAACCCTGCTTCACCACTTGCAAAGCTTTCCACCTGCAGGTGGGGACCGGAGGACTCGAACCCGGGTTCCTGCACATTGTCACATGTGCACTCAAACAGTTACACCACCACCTGGCCCTGAAAATACCTTTTTTAAAAGATTCTTTACAAATATATGTTTTATTTTATTTATTGGATGGAGATCGAAAGAGAAAGGAGAGATAGAAAGGGAGAGAGAGAGAGAGGGAGGGAGGGAGAGAGAGAGAAAGAGAGAGAGAGAGAGAGACCACTCCACCACTTGTAAAGTTTCCTGCAGAGAGAGAGAGACTGGGGGCTTGAACTCGAGTCCCGTTGTTCCATGTGCGCTCAGCCTAGCATGCCACTACCTGGACCCTCGAAAATCTCTTAAAATTTGTAGCTTCTGGGGGTCAGGCGGTCGTGCAGTGGGTTAAGGGCAGGTGGTGCAAAGTGCAAGGACCGGCATAAGGATCCCAGTTTGAGCCCCCAGCTCCCCACCTGCAGGGAAGTCGCTTCACAGGCAGTGAAGCAGGTCTGCAGGTGTCTGTCTTTCTCTCCCCCTCTCTGTCTTCCCCTCCTCTCTCCATTTCTCTCTGTCTTATCTAACAACAACAACCTCAATAACAATAACTACAACAACAATAAAACAAGAAGGGCAACAAAAGGGGGGGAAACAAAATAAAAAAAAAAGAATATGTGTAGCTTCTTTGGCTTTTTACCGAGATTTAGTGGACTAAGCTTGAGGAGAACAAGGGCTGATGGCCTTAGTCCCAGCACTCCCAGCGTCCAGACCAGCACCTTCGCACAGTGGGGATTCCTGCCTGTCCACAGCACAACAGATGCCTATGCTGGGCACACAGTAGGTTTTCATCGGCTGTATGAAGGCAGAGAGCACTGTCTCCATCTTGTCAGCGAGTGACCTGTACTCAGGTGCTGACGGTGACTTTGATGCGGGATGAGAGGAAGGACCACCCTGCAGGATGGCTAAGTTCCTGGTGCTCCTTTAATGGCCTTGGAGAAGCCTGTGTATTGTCAGGCAGCCCCCCTGCTCCATCGCTGACACTGTGGTCTATTGACATAATCCTTGTTTTGCCTGAGACCCGCCTGCCTGCAGGGTATTGGTTTAATCCCCACTGGTTAGAGCCTTCACAACAGCTGCTATGGAAGCTTGCTACCTTCACGCTCTTGTCTCCACCCCCTCTCCTAGCCATTTCCTTTTCCCACTGCCACTTCCAGTTAAAGATACATATATAGGGGAGTCGGGTGGTAGCGCAGTGGGTTAAGCGCAGGTGGCACAAAGCACAAGGACCGGCGTAAGGATCCCGGTTCGAACCCCGGCTCCCCACCTACAGGGGAGTCGCTTCACAGGCGGTGAAGCAGGTCTGTAGGTGTCTTTCTCTCCTCCTCTCTGTCTTCCCTTCCTCTCTCCATTTCTCTCTGTTCTATCCAACAACAACAACAACAATAATAACTACAACAATAAAACAACAAGGGCAACAAAAGGGAATAAATAAATAAAATAAATATTTTTTAAAAAAGAAAACACTTAAAAAAAAAAGATACATATATAAAGGCATTGTCTCTGATCAATAAAGACGCATTGCATTCCTGGTCTCTCTCCCATGTCACTGAGTAAGCAGCAGCCCAGGTTGGCTCTGGTCGAGTTCTCTCCGACCCAGAGAGTACGTGCCCGGGAAGAAACGCCCGTGAAGCTATCCCGGCAATTTATAGGGAGTTAAAGTGGGCTGGGCGGTGGACACCTGGCTAAGTGCACATAATACTGAGAGCAAGGACCCGTGTTCAAGCCCCCAACCCCCATCTGCAGCAGGGAAGCTTCATGAGCTGTGAAGCAGGTCTGCAAGTCTCTCTCTCTCTCTCCCCTTCCACCCCCTCTCAACTTCTCTCTTTCCTATGCAATTTAAAAAAGGGGGGGGGGAGCAGTGGATTTGCAGTGTCAGCACCAAGCCCCAGCAATAACCCTGGAGACAAAAAATAAATAAATAAACAAATAAACACAAAAATAAATAGGAAGGTTACGTGAGGCTCAGAGAGAGCAAATGGCTTGCCCAAGGCCACCCAGATACTAAGTACAGAGCCAGGACTTGAACCTGGTCTGTTTGGGCCCTAGATGTAATGTACTCTCTCTAGCTCTCTGTCCTGGGTCAGCTGTGGGAGGTGGTGATGGTTCTGATGTCCACAGGAGGCACACCAGCTGGTGGGTGACATCTCTCCGTGGGTGGGTGGGTGGGTGGTGAGGAGGCTGACTGTCTGGGGTCACCAGCTGGTGGGTGCTGGTCCCCAAAGCCAGGCTGATTTGCCTGCTAATGATAAGAGAGGAGAGGAGAGGAGGGGAGGGGAGAGGAGGGGAGAGGAAGGGAAGGGAGAGGAAGGGAAGGGAGGGGAGGGGAGGGGAGGGGAGGGGAAGGGAAGAGAGGAGAGGAAAGGAGAGGAGAGAAGGGGAGGGGAGAGGAGGGGATGAGAGGGGAGGAGAGAAGGGGGGAGGGGAGGAGAGAAGGGGAGGGGAGAAGGGGAGGGAAGGGGAGGACAGGGGAGGAGAGGAGGGGAGGGGAGGGGAGGGGAGAAGGGGAGGGGAGAGTAGAGTAGAGTAGAGTAGAGTAGAGTAGAGTAGAGTAGAGTAGAGTAGAGTAGAGGAGAGGAGAGGAGAGGAGAGGAGAGGAGAGGTGATGTTTTATGTATGGCACCTAATTTGGTCCTGGCAGTTTCTGGCTATATTTAACACCATTAATCATTATTGTTGGCTCCCAGAGGGACGGATCTCTGATTAGTGTCAGAAGCACATCACAGGAAAAAGAGAGGAGGGAGACAGACTAAGAGCTCACCACCCCCACCCCTGGCCCCAGCCTGATTCCTCGTAACAGGGCGAGGGGCCATGTGCTCACAGCACTGGAGATGCCTGACTCCAGGCTTCCCTGGCTCTGGATTCTCGTCCCTTGGTCCCTGGACAGCAGTCTAGGCCTGTCTGTCACCCCAGCAGGAGCTCCTGGTGCTTCAGTGTCTAGCTGTGTCACAGCCATCACAGTGAGGCCAGGAAAGGGGGACCCGGGCACTTCTTAGGCCCCCGCTTGAGGCTGGTGTCTGTCCCGATTTCAAAATTTCCCCTCCTGGGAGACTTTCCCTGTGTTGGAACTGGAGCCGTGTCCACATACCAGTCCGCCTCTCCTGGAACTACAGTGCTGGTTCTTTTATTTATTTTTTTTCCCACAAGCAGTGAAGCAGGTCTGCAGATGTCAATCTCTCTCTCTTCTTTCTCTCTCCCTCTCTATCTTTCCTTCCTCTCTCTGTCATTAAAAAAAAAAAAAAAAAAAGGTTGCAGGAGCAGTGGATTCCTAGTATAGGCACCAAGCAAAATAAAAGCTCAGGCCAACCTCACCTAGACACAGGCTGGGGGTGTGGATCCACCTGCCGACACCCATGTCAGCAGAGAAGCAGTTACGGAAGCCACAACGCCCACCTTCTGCTCCCCATAAAGAATTTGGCTCCAGACTCCCAGAGGGGGAGACATGTCAGGGGAAGATGCCCAGAGGGCTCTGAGCTTCAACTCCATCAGGACTTGGAGAGAGAAGCGGAGAAAGGGAGGGACATTTGGATGGAGTCACAGGTGTACGTGTGACTTGGGAAGGAAGAGAGGATGGGCTCATAGTAAAATAAAAAGGGGTGTGCGGGGCAAATATATATAAATATAGACAGATAGCTGTAGAAGTTATAGTTCATTCTTATCTGCGACTTTAAGTGAATTGCTATAGCTTCCAGTGAAGGGATTGGGGATGCAGAACTCTGGTGCTGGGAACAGTGTGGAATTATATCCCTGTTCTCTGGCAATGTTATAAATCAATATTAAATCACTAACAAAAAATTAAAAAGACAAAAGCAAAGGTCCAGACAGTATTGAACCCCCCCCCCCTTTAAGACCACACCTGGCCTGAATTCAGAGGGGGCCAGGAGAGAGGACCCCCATCCCATCCGTCCCTGTACTTTCTCAGCTTCTTTGTCAATGTCCTCAGCCATCTACACTCTAATGCCCCCTTGCCAGGTTCTTGTGAGGATTAAATAAGGAGGTAGTAAAATAGAACAGGTGTTCTGCACATGTAAATTTCCTTCTATTTTTAGTTTCCCTTCCCTCCACTCCTGGGGCCTACGAGGAAAACTTTAGCTATGCAGGGAAAGATTTAGGAGCTATAAAACAGAGAGAACACTTCTTGGCAAGGCACACTCCAGGGCTGGGGAGCGGATTCCTTGTGAATTTAGTCAGTGAGGCCATAAAACAGAAGCTGAGAATTTGGTGTCTGTGTGTGCGCGTGCACGTGTGTGTGTGTGTGTGTGTGTGCGCGCGCGCGCGCGCATGCAAGGTGCTCAGCTGAGGAGTGTGGAAGTGGGCTGTGGGCTCACTAACCTTGAAAGGACTGTCTTTGCCCTTTTGTTTTTTTCCAGGGCTGCATGTGTCTGCCCCCCCCCCCCCCGCCCCCGTCCCCGTTTGCTCAGTACTGAGTGTGAAGTAGCTTGGAACTTGAGCTAGGTCCATCCCAAGCTGGCACACCAAGCAGGCTGGCACAGGGGAAGGGGGGATTTTGCAGCATCTCATTTCCCCAGCACCACCCTCCTCCCAGGGCTGATCCCCCCCCCCCCCCCTGCCATGAACCCCTATGGGGCCTTTGAAAGCTGCTCTGCCAAGTGTGCTTACAGCAGGTGCTCTGCTTTGCAGCTTGCTGGGAAAAGACGCTCTCCCTTGGGGGGTGCTCACAGAGTGCGAGTGTTGAAGTCAGCAGTGGGGCTGCGGGTCCTGGGGGCACCCAGCTGCTCTGGTTGCTGGCAGGCTCAGGCTGACTCCTCTGGGTGCGGTCTGGTTTCCTGGTGGGCAAAGGAACAGAGGAAGAACAGGAAGTGGCTTGAGGAGGCAGGGCGGTGGCTCACCGGGTTAAGTGCACATAGTATGAAGTGCGATGACCTGTAAGAGGTCCCCAAGGATCCTAGTTGGAGCGCCTGGCTCCCCACATTTGGGGGCGGGTGTTACTTCACAAGCAGTGAAGCAGGTCTGCAGATGTCAATCTTCGCCTCTTCTTCTTTCTCTCTCTATATCTTCCCTTCCTCTCTCTGTCATATAAATATGAGGCTGCAGGAGCAGTGGATTCCTAGTATAGGCACCGAGCCCCAGTGAGAACCCTGGAGGGAAGAAAAAGGAAAGGAAATGACATGAGTGGGAAAATGGAAGATTAGTCCGGGTGAAACTGTGCGGTGCTTGCGCAGGCTTAGAGAGTGGCTAAGAGACTGATCTAGGATTCAAACCCCAGCCACACCTGACTTCACCTTTCAAGGGCAGGTGTCTTGACTGTGTCTTCTAGGCCTCTTCCAAGAGGTCCCTGCCCACCCAACACAACATTCCACAGTGCCCAATGGCTCCAGCCTTCCCGGGAATACGGAAGCTCACGGACGCTTGCTGAAGTGGACTCCCCTAGAGTCAGCTCACCAACTTCCCAGCTGCAGACGTCCAGAACGAGAGACGTGCACATCCCCCAGCACTATGAGGAGAATCAGGCCCACGCTGAGGACTGAGGGAAAGAAAGTGACAGTGACCACTCTGGTCACTGGCAGCATGCCCCTCCTCCACGCCGGCTCTGGGGTCACGGTACCTGAGTGCCCAGTGGGGTGTGTCTGTCCCCACATCCCTTCTCCATGGGGTTCTAGTCCAGATCAGGGGGGCTGGTCAGCAGAAGCACTTGGTGTGACAGAAACAGCACCGACTTCCAGCTTTGGAGGGATAGAAGCCAGACTCTGTCTGGGCCCCTAGCAAGGCCTCTGACGTCTCATAATTCCCGTATCCTCGGCAGCAGGATGGTGGGGACCATGTTTTAAGACTCTTGTAGGACCTGGGGAGATGCCCCTGCTTCTGCCAGCCCTGCCAGGATAGTTGCTTGATGCCCTGTGGTGACGTGGTGCTGTGAGCCTGTCTGATTTTGTGCCATCTTGCCTTTCCTTGACATGTTGTGCAGAACCTAGCTCCTCAGAAAGGAGGGGTCTGATCCGTGTGTGTGTGTGTGCAGTGTGTGTGTGTGCACATGTGTGTGAGTGTGTATGTGTGTGTGAGTGTGTGTATGTGAGTATGTGTGTGAGTGTGTGTGTGAACATGTGTATGTGCACATGTGTGTGAGTGTGTATGTGTGTGTGTGTGAGTGTGTGTGTGTGAGTGTGTATGTGTGTGTATGTGTGTGTGTGAGTGTGTGTGTGTGTGAGTGTGTGTGTGAGTGTGTATGTGTGTGTATGAGTGTGTGTGAGTGTGTGTGTGAGTGTGTGTGAGTGTGTGTGAGTGTGTGTGTGTGAATGTGAATGTGAGTGTGTGAGTGTGTGTATGTGTGTGTGTGAGTGTGTGTGAGTGTATGTGTATGTATGTGTGTGAGTGTAGTGTGTGTGTGCACATGTGTGTGAGTGTGTATGTGTGTTTGAGTGTGTGTATGTGAGTATGTGTGTGAGTATGTGTGTGCACGTGTGTATGTGCACATGTGTGTATGAGTGTGTATGTGTGTGTGAATGTGTGTGTGTGAGTGTGTATGTGTGTGTATGTGTGTGTGTGAGTGTGTGTGTGTGTGAGTGTGTGTGTGAGTGTGTATGTGTGTGTATGAGTGTGTGTGAGTGTGTGTGTGAGTGTGTGTGAGTGTGTGTGTGAATGTGAATGTGAGTGTGTGAGTGTGTGTATGTGTGTGTGTGAGTGTGTGTGAGTGTATGTGTATGTATGTGTGTGAGTGTAGTGTGTGTGTGCACATGTGTGTGAGTGTGTATGTGTGTTTGAGTGTGTGTATGTGAGTATGTGTGTGAGTATGTGTGTGCACGTGTGTATGTGCACATGTGTGTATGAGTGTGTATGTGTGTGTGAGTGTGTGTGTGTGTGTGTGTGTGTGTGTGTGTGCAGCAGATGTTGTAATAAGTTGTCTCCTGCTGTGGTCAACATGCCAAGGACCTTCAGGCTCTCTCAAAGCTTTCCAAAAACAGCACCAATCCCTCACCTCCTCAGGTAACCCTGAGGGTCATGGGCCATGGCTGAAGAGGACATTCCAGAAATCTGCAGGGCCTGACAGAACTCCAGCAGCTCCTTGGGCATGCCACGTGTGGTCTCTCCCGGTGAGGCTCCCTCACATTGGAAAACGGGAGGGGCTGTGGTGGTTAAGTGCCGGAATGGCTGGATATGTTATTGTTTGTTTGACCAGAGCCCTGCTCAGCTCTGGCTCATGGTGGGGCACGGATATTGAACTTGGGACTTTGGAGCCTCAGGCATGAGAGTCCTTTTGCAGAACCACTGTGCAGGCTACCCCCACCTCCCGCCACAGCACCTAGATTATTGTTATTTTGACTGTAAGAAGCTTTGAGTTTGTTCCCTGCAAGGGGAAGAAACAGGGAAAGACAGGCAGCACTGTTACCCCATAAAAATTTGGTCCATACTCCCAGAGAAATAAAGAATAGGGAAAATTCTAATGGGGGAGAGGGGATAGGGAGCTCTGGTGGTCAGAACTGAATTGTATGGAATTGTACCCCTCTTGTCCTACAAACTTGTCAATCATTATTAAACCACTAATAAAAAGAAAAACTTTTCACAGCGTTGGGCTCTCAGGGTGGGGAGTGCTAAGTGCAGTAACCTTGTTTCTGCAGAAAGGAGAGTGATGGGGGAGAGGAGAGGGGCCAGGGATTTGGGGGAGAAGGGGCCAGGGATTTGAATAAAAGACGGGGATCCTATAAGATCTGAAAGGGCAGAGGGTGAGGGAGCGGAGGAATCGTCCCTCTGTGCTCCAGGAAGGCTTCTTGTGTAGAGCAATCCACAGAGGAGGTCGGAGCCCACGTCACCTCACCGTGACTCTGCTCTGGGGGTGTTTGTGGACACTCTGGACGCAACACATCACAGTGAACCAGGCCGGCTCTGTCGAGATGGAGAAGCCACAATAGTTCACGGGTTTCGGGAATGCTCAGCCTTCAGGGACTGGAGCCGCCATCTGTCTGGTTCTCAGTTCTGTAGGCGGTGACATTGATGCAGGACTAGGCTCCACTCCACAAGCACTGGCCACCCTCGAGGGACTCCTGGGGTTACCTAGGAGCGAATGTGCAGTGAGCGTAGGAACCTGCTAGCACCCTGAAGACTGTGTTGTTCTCCTCCTGGGAGACTCAACACAAAGGATGGGGAGAGAGAAGACAGGAGAGGAGCAGAAAGGAAAAACCCAGAGGGAACAAAAAGAGGGAATCGCTGAGAACGAAAGGTTTGCAAGCCTTTGCACGCCACCAGGATACAGACACTCCTCAAATGGTACCCAAGTCAGCTACTACTGACGTCTCCAGCCCCTCTACTGTACAGATCTGTCCGAAGTGGTGTGTGTGTGTGTGGGGGGCACATTCCAACATGGTGGAGTCAGTTCTCTTGCGGCTGGACCCAGGGAGGGAACGGTAAGTCACCAGGATGTGCACGTGCATGTCACGAGGCCCCACCAGACCCTGTTACTAGGTGTGTCTGCTTAGCAGGCTGTTCCGCTTGCTGGCCTGAGAATGAACCCATCCTACACTTCCGGCCCTCTCCCTCCCACCCCTTCCCCACCCCTCCCCCAGTCTGCTCTAATTTTTCTTCTTGGTTTGTAAGATGTCCTACTTGTCCCTTCTCAACATGCTCTGTGTCTCATCCTGTCTTTGAAACACTTGTATTAGACATGCCTGTGATGTCATGGAGCAGATATCCATCTTGGTTACATCTCATATCCCCCCCCCCCTTAGAAAATGTGTCGGGGGCTGGGCTGTAGCGCAGCGGGTTAAGCACAGGTGGCGCAAAGTGCAAGGACCATCGTAAGGATCCTGGTTCGAGTCCCCGGCTCCCCACCTGCAGGGGAGTCACTTCACAGGCGGTGAAGCAGGTCTGCAGGTGTCTGTCTGTCTCTCCCCCTCTCTGTCTTCCCCTCTCTGTCTTCCATTTCTCTCGGTCCTGTCCAACAATGACAGCAATAACAATAGTAATAATGATAACAACAAGGGCAACAAAAATGGGAAAAAATGGCCTCCAGGAGCAGTGGATTCATGGTGCAGGGACCGAGCCCTCAGGGATAACCCTGGAGGTAAGAAAAGAAAAGAAAATGTGTGTCTGTATTTTTGGTCTTGGAGTCGAGCGACTCTTCCCTTTGTCAAAATGACCTCCCCAGCCCCCAAGCTCCTCCTCCAGCTTGATCCTCTTGCTTTTTCCCACTTAGGACTTGACTCCACCTGAATTCTGTCCTGTGTTCTCTGTAAGGTAAGTTTGCAACTCTGAAGTTTTTTTCCAAACTGGAACTCAACTTCTGCCCCTTCCCTGCTGCTGCCCACATTCTCACTTCTGTGTGGGCTTCTGAAAAAAGAAGAAGAAGGAAAAGAAGAAGGAGAAAGAAGAAAAAAGAAGAAGAAGAACGAGAAGGAGGAGGAGGAGAAGGAGGAAGGAGGAAGAAGAAGAAAAAGAAGACGAAGAAGAAGATGAAGAAGAAGAAGAAGAAGAAGAAGAAGAAGAAGAAGAAGAAGAAGAAGAGGAAAGAAGGAGGAGGAGGAGGAGAAGGAGAAGAAGGAGGAGGAGGAGAAGGAGGAGAAGGAGAAGAAGAAGAAGAAAGAAGGAGGAGGAGAAGGAGGAGGAGGAGGAGAAGGAGAAGGAGAAGGAGAAGGAGAAGAAGAAGAAGGAGAAGGAGAAGGAGAAGGAGAAGGAGAAGGAGAAGGAGAAGGAGAAGGAGAAGGAGAAGGAGAAGGAGAAAGAAGAAAGAAGAAAGAAGAAAGAAGAAGAACTTTATCTTCAACGCCTGCTTCAGTGCTCTACGGGAAGGGAATTCTGTTTTTGAGTGCTCTGGTCTGCCCTACGTGTTCCTCTGTTTTCATAAGAGTGTCACAGCTGTTTTATTTTTATGGGGCCAGGGCCCATGCACGTGCAATTTCACTGTTCCTGGACACTTGTTCACTCACTCACTCACTCACTCATTCAGTCACCACTCACTCACTCACTCACTCACTCACTCACTCACTCACTCACTCACTCACCCACTCACCGATCATAACCCCTCTTACATGGTGCCAGAGCTCCTCTCCTGGCCAAGCACATTGTAAAGCACATGCCTCACCCAGAGAGCTGCCCCCCATGCTGCTTTCACTGCCATACTTCCTGGATATCTCCAACCCCCAAGGGCTGCCTCTCCCCCCAGGCCCCAAGACCAATCATTTGGCCAATCTTTAGTTTTTTTCAGAGGATGTTAGAATTAGGTTAGAATCAAGTCCTACCACGCAGGAATTTTATTGACGTCAGATTCATTCTCTGATTGTCTTTGAGGCGTTTATGTATCAGTGATGCTAATAGGACATTTAGGCTTCCATTAAAAATCACCTCATAATGGAAGATGTCCCCATGTAAATCTGAGACATTTGGGTTAATTCTACAATAGTTTGTGTGTTTCTTTAAAATCGACGAATGTGAATATTACCCCTTTTCAGTTTTTCTAGTTGTTTTTTTTCCTGTCATGTTTCTAGAATGCTGTAAGCCGCTCATTCAGAATTTGCTAAGATTCTCTTGTATTTGTTCCTTATAATTGTTGGTCATCTTATCATGTTGAAAAAAATATATATATATTTAAAAAAACAATTTGAAGTGATATTGGCTTGCACCATTGTCTCATGGGTGGCTTTTCACACCTCTTTGAAGGTAATATATGACACCTCGCCAACCAGTGAAGTTCAGAAATTCCTCCAACATTGTTGACGGGAACCCCATTCCTCAGTCTGAATCAAAGGGTCGGCATCACTGGCTCCTTGCTTCCTCACCTTTTGTCTCCTGTGTGTGACATTATCCAGTAATTTTCTCTCTCTCTTTCTGATTTATCACTTAGCTTTATATGCTCTGATTTCATCCAGGTCTGGTATGATCTTATTTCTATTTATTTTTTATTTATAAAAAGGAAACATTGACAAAACCATAGGATAAGAGAGGTACAACTTCGCACAATTCCCACCACCAGATCTCCATATCCCATCCCTTCCCCTGATAGCTTTCCTATTCTTTATCCCTCTGGAAGTATGGACCCAGGGACATTGTGGGAGCAGAAGGTGGGAGGTCTGGCTTCTGTAATTGCTTCCCCGCTGAACATGGGTGTTGACAGGTGGATCCATACTCCTGGCCTGTGTCTCTCTTTCCCTAGTAGGGTGGGGCTCTGGGGAAGCGGAGCTCCAGGACATATTGGTGGGGTTGTCTGTCCAGGGAAGTCTGGTCAGCACCATGCTGGCATCTGGAACCTGGTAGCTGAAAAGAGTTAACATAAAAAGCCAAACAAATTGTTGAACAATCATGGATCTAAAGGCTGGAATAGTGCAGATGAAGTGTTGGGGGGGTCCTCCATGTTGTAGATAGCTAGTAGGCCTATTTTAGTTATATTTCAAAGGGCCTGTAGGTATACTAGTGTTTTCTCTTTGCCTGAGCCTGAAATATGATATTATCTTAAATGGAACAATGATATATATTTTTTTCTTCTGGGCTGAGGGAAACAGCATCATGGTTCTGCAAAAGACGTCCATGCCTGAGACTCTGAGCTCTCCCAAGTTCAATCCCCAGAACCACCATTTCTCTCTCTGGATCTTTCTCTTTGCATTTCTCTCATTAAAAAGTAATATGTATATAATTATATATATTACATATATAAATATATACAATATATATTATATATATAATTTTCTTCTAATTATTTTCTGGTTCATGTTTTCTGTCCTAATGCATGTGCCAGTGGCCCTGTAGTCTGGTTTTGCATAGTAACTGTGGTTACAAAAGCAATTTCCTTGCTTATTCTCAGTTTAAAAGGGTCAAGGAAGGCTGAGGTTTTGACTACAAATTTGCCACAAATGGTGGCATTTGCTGTTGGCTTTACTATAAGACATTGATCAAGCGAAGGAAATCATCTTCAATTGCTTGAGTCTAAAAATACTAAATTTGACCAAGTGCTTTCTGTCTATTGATATTTTTCTGTTGTCTGTTCTAACCCCTGCTCTGTTTAAAATTACTGTCAAACCCTTTGTGAATGTCAGGCGAGGGGTAAAGTTACTTCATTGGGGCCAGGTGGTGGCATCCCTGGCTGAGCCATGGCCAGCATGCTCAAGGACTCAGGCTGGCTCTCCGAGTCCCCATCTGCAGAGGGGAAGCTTCACAAGTGGTAAGCAGTGCTGCCGGTATGTGTGTGTATGTGTGTATGTGTGTGTGTGTGTGTGTCTTTCCCTTTCTAATTTCTCCCCTTCCCTCTCAATTTCTCTCTGTCCTAGCAAATAAAATTAACAAAAGAAAGTTACTTTATGGTATTGAATCACATGTAAATGTCAGTTCTTTGCATCAAACCTACCTTATTCTTCTTAGATGAGACAACATGGCGCAGAGTCTAGCTAACCCAGATCCCACAGCTAGTCAATTCCGACTTTTAGAATATGAGAGGACAAGATATTCAGATGCCAGTCAGTTCTGACTATTTGAAGTTGTAAGACAAGCTACCAAACAGACACAATGTGTCCATCCCTCCCCCTTCTCTGAGAGATAGCTTGAGAAAGATTAGAAAAGCTACCAAACAGACACAATGTGTCCATCCCTCCCCCTTCTCTGAGAGATAGCTTGAGAAAGATTAGAATCTTCGAGATTGAGCGATCTATCTGCACAGTGGCTTCCCTTATCCATTCTCTTCTCTGCCTTTTTTTGATGGAGGAGTAGAAAGGCGTCAGAAAGACAGACTCCTGCAGCATTGCTTCACAGCTTGTGAGACTTCCTCCTGCAGGCGAGGCCCGAGGGCTTACACCTGCCCTTATGCTTGGGGACACGAGCACTCTAGCAGGTGTACCACCAGCCAGCCCCAAGATGACTACATTTAAGTGTGCTTCTTATTGCATGTACTTTGGTATCTTGTTTTAACTCTGAGATATAGATGAGTTTCAAAGTCCTACATGAATACATTATGTATTATTCCCTCAAACTCGATTCTTGCCAACAATGAACAAACAGCTGATTTTGTTGTAATCAAAACATTCACATAGTTTGTATTGATAATGAAATAAAGGATTGAAAATGAAGCAATTATGTCAAAAAGATTTTCCCCATCACTTTATTGGAAGAAATACTGATTCACAAGGCAGCTGTTTTGTTGACTATAAAGCAAATGTAAAATGATCTTAAGCTTTTACAATAGTTCTTATTTAAAATTTGAAATTACATAAGGATCCCAGTTTGAGGCCCTGGCTCCCCACCTGCAGGGGAGTCACTTCCCAGGCGGTGAAGCAGGTCTGCAGGTGTCTGTCTTTCTCTCCCCCTCTCTGTCTTCCCCTCCTCTCTCCATTTCTCTCTGTCCTAAGAACAATGACATCAATAACAACAATAAAAAACAAGGGCAACAAAAGGGAATATATATATATATATATATATATATATATATATATATATATATATATATAAAATTTGAAATTACCAAGAGTGTTTTGCAGACACCCTTCTTGGGGAGATGGGAAATAGTGCCCAGGTGCCAACTACTATACTCTAAACTATAAAACTCTCCCCCCACCTCCCCCCCAAAAAGGAAAAAAATTGAAATTACCTACCAGCAATAAAAAGCAAAGATATGTAAATTTGAATTCAAAATCACTTCAAGCTTAAACTCATTTGCCCTTTGCAAATTAAATCCTGGCACTCAGCATCCTCCCAGGTGTCCGTGTGGACAAGAGACATTGTGCTTTGACCCTTACTGCATCCCAGACCCAGGTGTTTATAAAGAGAAGCATCCTGAGTATTGTTCCACCTTTCAAAAACATGCCCCAACTCGTGTCTTAGGGTCGGAGGTGAGGGCTGGGGGCTGTCATGGGGAATAGCAGTCAGCTACCCCAGTGGTCAGCAGTGTGTGGCCTGGCCACTGGTCTGTCCACTCTGGTCCTTGACACAGCTGGCTGAAGGCCTTGCTTCCCCTTCTTTTTCTTTTTCTTTTTACATTTATTTTTTTATTTTTGCTTCCAGTCACTGGGACTTGGTGCTGGTACTAAAAATCCACCATTTCTGGAGGTCTTTTGTCTTTTTCCATTTTATTGGATAAGACAGAGAGAAATTGAGTGGGAAGGGGGAGAGAGAGAGAGGGAGAGAGAGAGAGAGAGAGAGAGAGAGAGAGAGAGAGAGAGAGACAGACACCTACAGACCTGCTTCATTGCTCATGAAGTGCCCTGGCTGCAGGTGGGGAGTGGGGGCTGGAACCCAGGTGCTCGAGCCTGTCCTTGTGCTTAGTACTATGTACACTCACCATGTGCATCACTGCCCGCCCCCTCTCTTTTTTCACTCTCCACCTGACTCTGGGCTTCCAGGTTCTTATTAGCCCTGTTTACATGGCCGGGATGTCGAGCGATTAATTTTTAATGGCTTGGTTTATTGCATGTTTGAACGGTTTATTGAGTAATTCCCACATTTAAGTGATTAATTCCCCAGAGTTCGGAACGACTGGTTAGCTTTACATTAATCAGGGCTTCTGAATGCCAAGAGACAATCAATCAATCTTTCCTGCCAAGGAGAGTAATGTTAAAATACCTCAAGGTACAATGAGGTTAAGAAAGGAGTAATTAAAACTCTGTCTTCTCTTCATGCAAATTTGATGTGTCTCTCCCCCTCTTTCTCTTTTCTGCACCTTTTGCCTCAGAAAAGACACTGCCTGAACCCAGTTTCCTCTTGGATCAATTCTACGTCTGTGATGAGGTCCGATCCATTGGTTTCCAGAGATGCGGGAGGCACAGATCCGTGTGGCCAGAGAGATAATTAGGGGGCTGGTAAGACCTGTTGCAGGGGCCTTGGTTCATGTCTTCATCTGTTTCTGGTGTGCAGGGAATTAAGCTTCCTCTGACTTTGTGAAAATGCCCAATTTCATGGGGGCTGGGCGGCGGTGCATCCCGTTAAGTGCACATAGTACAAAGTGCAAGGACCTGCACAAGTATCTGGGTTCAACCCCCCGCTCCCAATTAGTGGGGGGGGGATGCTTCACAGATGGTGAAGCTGGTCTGCAGGTATCTTTCTCTCTCTCTCCATCTCTGTCTCTCTCTCCTCTCCTCTTTCTCTGTACTATTGAATAAAATTAAATAGAAAGGCTGCTGGGAACAGTGGATTGATTCCTAGTGTGGGCACCGAGCCCTGCGATAACCATGGAGACAATAAATAAATAAATAAATAAATAAATGCCCAATTTCACCTGGTAGCCTGGTAGTTAGATGCCCAATGGCATCAGTCAGACTCCCCCAGACCTATAGGGATGCAGAGGTTACATAGGCTCCTGTGCTGAATATGAGCCCCAGGTTCCTTCTTCCTTCCTTCCTTCCTTCCTTCCTTCCTTCCTTCCTTCCTTCCTTTCTTTCTTTCTATAATTTTTATTTATAAAAAGGAAACACTGACAAAAACCACAGGATAAGAGGGGTACAACTCCACACAATTCCCACATCCCCCTCTCCATATCCCATCCCCTCCCCTGATAGCTTTCCTATTCTCTATCCCTCTGGGAGCATGGACCCAGGGTCACTGTGGGATGCAGAAGGTGGAAGGTCTGGCTTCTGTAACTGCTTTCTCGCTGCACATGGGTGTTGACAGGTGGATCCATACTCCCAGCCTGCCTCTCTCTTTCCCTGGTGGGGCAGGGCTCTGGGGAAGTGACGCTCCAGGACACATGATGGGGTTCTCTGCCCAGGGAAGTCTGGTTGGCATCATGGCAGCATCTGGAACCTGGTGGCTGAAAGAAGAGTTAACATATAAAGCCAAAAAAATTGTTGACTAATCATGAACCTAAAGGCTGGAATATTGCAGATGAAGATTTGGGGGTCTCCATTTTGTAGATAGTTAGTAGGCATATTTTAGTTATATTCCAAAGGGCCCATGATCATATTAGTGTTTTTCTTTCTTTCTTTCTTTCTTTCTTTCTTTCTTTCTTTCTTTCTTCCTTCTTTCTTTCCTTCTTTCTTCCTTCCTTCCTTTTTCTGTTTCTTCCTTTATTAAATTTTATTAGTGATGTGATATTAATTTACAAAATTACAAGGTAACAGCAGTTCTCCCAAGGCTGCAGATATGGTCTGACTATTATTTATTTATTTTAATAGTTTATTTATTTATTCCCTTTTGTTGCTCTTGTTGTCGGAGCCTCGTTGTGGTTATTATTATTACCATTGTTGATGTTGTTCGTTGTTGGATAGGACAGAGAGAAATGGAGAGAGGAGGGGAAGACAGAGAGGGGGAGAGAAAGACAGACACCTGCAGACTTGCTTCACTACCTGTGAAGTGACCCCCCTGCAGGTGGGGAGCTGGGGGCTCGAACCGGGATCCTTATGCCGGTCCTTGCACTTTGCACCACCTGCGCTTAACCTGCTGCACTACCGCCTGACTTCTGGGTTAACTATTATTTCTACAACTATCTGTAGAAAATCTATATCTGGGGAGTCGGGTGGTAGCGCAGCAGGTTAAGCGCATGTGGCGCAAAGTGCAAGTACCGGCCTAAGGATCCCGGTTCGAGCCCCGGCTCCCCACCTGCAGGGGAGTCGCTTCACAGGCGGTGAAGCAGGTCTGCAGGTGTCTATCTTTCTCTCCCCCTCTCTGTCTTCCCCTCCTCTCTCCATTTCTCTCTGTCCTATCCAATAACGACGACATCGACAACAATGGAAACAAGGGCAACAGAAAGGAAATAAATAAATATTTTTAAAAAAATCTATATCCGTATAGATTTTCCCCCTCCTTTTTTTTTTTTCTATAGTACCCTCTTCTCTTCCTTTCCAAGTTGCACTTACAGCTGTTACTCCATCCAAATGCCCCTCCCTTTCTCCTGTTCTCTCTCTGGGTCATGATGGAGTTGGAGTTCAGAGCCCTCTGGGCATCTTCCCCTGACATTTCTCCCCCTCTGGGAGTCTGGACCCAAATTCTTTATGGGGAGCAGAAAGTGGGAGTTCTGGCTTCTGTCATGGCTTCTTCACTGAACACGGGTGCTGGTAGGTGGATCCACACCCCCAGCCTGTCTCTGTCTGTCCCTAGTGGGGCAGGGCTCTGGGGAGGGGAGGTTCTAGGACAAACAGATGATGTCCTCTGCCAGGGAAGTCAGGATGGAATCATAGTAGCATCTGCAACTTGGTGGTAGAATGGTGGTATAAAGGAGAAAATATTTAATGAACTAGAACCAAAAATTAGGAAGAGAGCAGCTGGGATCTTAGCAAGCAAGAAGTTAGGAAGTCTATTTTCGGTACGTTCCTAGGGATCTATAATCTTTGTAGTTTGTGCTTGAGTTTGATAGCTAACATGGAGGTAGAAATAAATATTGTCTGGTGGTGTCAGAGTTGAATACAGGACTAGAAAGTTGGATTAGGGCAGAGTGGCTCCCAGTATTAAAGAAAATCTGTGACTGAAATTAATTGTTTACCCCATGGATCTGACCCAGGGCCCATGTCTATTCACATTCAGCACAGGAGCCTGTGTGGCCTCTGAGTCCCTGTCAGTCTGAGCTCACAGCCCCTGGTCACAGCTGGAACATTCTTGGCTGCTCTCATATCAGGACCCGTCTTCCTCGAGGGGCAGAGCAGGCTGACCAGCTTCCTTGCAGAGAGTGGGGCGTCCCCCATCATTGCTTCTCTCCAGTGAGAGAAGGCCCTGGAGAAGCCCACTGAGGGTTTGTGATGACGTTCCTGATGGAAGTGACCAGTGATGGTGGAGAGAGGTGGCCCCGCTGTTGTCACCTGGATCCCCCGGGGCACTCTCCCTGTCGACTAGCCAGATGACTAGGGGACTTTACCCAACTTGCAGCTTGAATTTCCTTTTGTCTTGTGACATGTTTGCAGGTTTTGGAATTGGGACACACACATTTAAGAGAGGAGGGAGAGGGTATTGGGCAGTAGCGCAGCAGGTTAAGTGCACATGGCGTGAAGTAGACGGACCGGCATAAGGATCCTGGTTCGAGCCCCCGGCTCCCCACCTGCAGGGGAGTCACTTCACAGGCGGTGAAGCAGGTCTGCAGGTGTCTGTCTTTCTCTCCATTTCTCTGTCTTCCCCTCCTCTCTCCATTTCTCTCTGTCCTATCCAACAACGACAACATCAACAGCAACAACAATAATAACTACTATAACAATATAAAACAATAAGGGCAACAAAAGGGGGGAAAGCAAAAATTAAAAAATAAAAAAGAGAGAGAGGAGGGAGAGATAGAGAGGGAAAGAGAGACACCTGCAGACCTGCTTCACTGCCTATGAAGCCTTCCCCCTGCAGATGGGGAGTGAGGGCTCAAACCCGTGTCTTCACACATGGTGATATGTGTGTTAACCAGGTGTGCCAACACCCGGCCCCAAACATTTCTATGCCATGTTAAGCACTGTGTCCTTGGGATGAGAAGCAGGCTGGCTCCTCTGAACATACCTGATTAAAGTCATGAGCTTGAGCCAGAGATTCAGGGCTCACAAACTGACCTGACCTGACCTCTCTGTAACCTTGTCACTGGTTCCTGATGGAGCCTCAGTCACCTTCCTTCAGCAAGACCAAAGATGGTACCGGCCTCATGGAGCCACTGTGTCATGGGAACTGGGGTGGGGTTCCTGGGTAGCCGGGAGGGCTGTCTGCTGTTACCCCAGCTGGAGCCCTAAGCTGGAGTGAGTTTGCTTGCCTCACGAGTTAAAAATTCAATGAGCGTACAGATCAGAGTGCCAGAGTAGAATTCCTTGCAAAATGTTTAGGGCCATAAAAACAATGAATGAGTCATCAAGGAAGCTTGGTAGACAGACTCTCTCTCAGTGCAAACAGCCCTGGGTGGGGGGATTAGAAGAAGCTGGGTGGGTGACAGGCGGTGACCCACTCCCACAGATTAACAGGAGCTGATGTGTTTGGGCTTTGCTCCTTTCTTTTCTTTTGATTTATTTTTAAATTTTATTTATTGGATAGAAACTGTCAGAAATCAAGCAAGAACAGGGAGATAGAGAAGAGAGACAGAGAGACACCTGCAGCCCTGCTTCACCACTTTCAAAGCTTTCTCCCCACAGATGGGGACTGGAGGCTTGAGCCTGGGTCCTTGCACACTGTAATATGTGCGCTCAACCAGGTGCACCACCACCGACCCCCTCTCCCTCCTCCATTTTTTTGTATTGGTATACTCTTTCTTTTTTTTTTTGACTTCTTTTTTTTTTTTTAGTATTTATTTATATTTATTTATTCCCTTTTGTTGCCCTTGTTGTTTTATTGTTGTAGTTATTATTGTTGTTGTCGTTGTTGGATAGGACAGAGAGAAATGGAGAGAGGAGGGGAAGACAGAGAGGGGGAGAGAAAGACAGACACCTGCAGACCTGCTTCACCACCTGTGAAGCGACTCCCCTGCAGGTGGGGAGCTGGGGGCTCGAACCGGGATCCTTATGCTGGTCCTTGTGCTTTGCGCCACCTGCGCTTAACCCGCTGCACTACAGCCCGACTCCCATTGGTATACTCTTTCTTAAAAATCTTTTAAAAAATTTATTTATTCATTGGGTAGATACAGCCAGAAAAATGAGAGAGAAGGGAGAGATAGAGAGGGAGAGAGACAGAGAGACACCTGCAGCCCGCTCCACCACTCACAAAGCTTTTCCCTTGCAGGCGGAGACCGGGGCCTTGAACCTGGGTCCTTGAGCACTGTAACACATGTGGTGGTTATGAGCTTGTTGTGCTTCAGGAATCCACACACATGGGCCTGACTTTGGATTGCAGTGTAGACTGGGTTTTCATTTTCTTTTCTTTTCTTTTTTTTTTCTTTCCTCCAGGGTTATTGCTGGGCTTGGTGCCTGCACCATGAATCCACCGCTCCTGGGGGCCATTTTTTTCCCCCTTTTGTTGCCCTTGTTTTTGTAGCCTCGTTGTGGTTATTATTATTACCATTGTTGATGTTGTTCATTGTTGGATAGGACAGAGAGAAATGGAGAGAGGAGGGGAAGACAGAGAGGGGGAGAGAAAGACAGACACCTGCAGACCTGCTTCACCGCCTGTAAAGCGACTCCCCTGCAGGAGGGGAGCCGGGGGCTCAAACCAGGATCCTTATGCCGGTCCTTGCGCTTTGCGCCACGTGCGCTTAATCCATCGCTCGACCCCTTCAGTCTTCATTTTATTCTCTAAACTTGAATTGCATTTCCTGGGGATGGAGGATGGTACTGAGCCTTGACCTGGTCTTTCTCACATCAGAGGAGAGCACAGGAAGAAGGCACCTAGTACTTCCCACCCTCAGCACGGTTCTGCTTTGTGGTGATCTGTGGGAGCTGCTAGGAACTTTCTGGATCAAAGGTTTGGTTGGATTCTTCAAGTTCTGCTACATATGGTGGACAGGAATTTCCGGCAGAGAAGAGCTGTAGAGAGGACACTCCCCTCCAGTAACTTCGGTTCCAGCGTGGTTCTAGCTTCAGGTGCAGGAGTAGAAGGAAGAGATGAGGACAGCCAGGGCCCTGAGCTGGGCGTCTTCCCCACTTGACTTTAGCCGCCATTTTGTTGGCAGTGGGAGCTGGTGAGCGTCTGAGGTGGGAATGTAGCCAGAAGCCTTGAGAAGAATGAATATTATAGGGACGCAGGAGCGGAGTCCATATGGAGCCACCGTGCTGCCAGAAAAACGAATGTATTTTTAAAGATTTATTCATTCAACACAAGTTGAGTTAACAAAAATATCCCAGTTAGGAGATGAGGCAGGGGAAATGAAAAAGACAGATCAGAGCTTGTTCTTCTCAGTAAAAGATGCATTCTAAGGGCACCAGGGAGAGGGGGAGAGAGAAAGAGAGAGAGATAGAGAGAGAGAGAGAGAGAGAGAGAGAGAGAGACAGAGAGACAGAGACAGAGAGACAGAGAGAGAGAGCCAGCAAATATAACAACACAATTATGTCTTGTGGTAAGTGCTGTGAAAAATAATGAGAGTGGTTGGTGGGATCCTGGCTGGGCAGAAATCCTGGTCAGGTCAGGGTCTCAGAGGGTCACACTGGAACAGAGACGGGGACGAGAAGCAAAGGGCGTCTGTAAGGGCTGGGGCAGGAGTTCAAGGCAGGGGAGGCAAATGTGGCTGAGAAGTTGGCAGAAGAGGCTGGAGAACCCAAGGACATTGTCTGGAGTCTGGATTTCACTCTGGCCTATTCTGATTCCCCCCCCCCCCCAATAGTTTCCCTCACTGGATTATTCCCACTAGCACAAAATACCCTAACAGTATTTATCATTTAAATAAAAACGCCAGCCTTCCTTGGTCACCCCCCATCACCACATCCACTGTTGTGTTTCTGGTTTCTGTTGGTAGTGGAACTCATAAACATCATCTGTACTTGGTGTCTCCAATCTACATCTTTCTATTCTTTCTGCTTCTAAGAATTTTTTTTTTACAGTTATAAAATGGAGATATTGACAAGACCATAGGATAAGAGGAGTACAGTTCCACACAATTCCCACCACCAAACTCCCTATCTCAACCGTCCCCCCCCCCAAAGCTTTCCTATTCTTTGTCCCTCTGAGAGTGTGATTAATTTTAAGAACTTTTAGCTCCTTCAAGGACATGCAGGAATAGTTCAGTGCGCTCTGCTACACGCCACCTGTGTATACTAGTCATTATTTTCTGACCACGTTTGCTTTGACACTTTTTCTGTCTGTAGGTACTATTTCATTGCTGATCTGTTGGCAAGTAAATTGCATGACATTCTACCTGTAATTACTTCTTCATGTATTTCCTTAAAAATCAAGGATATTCTCTTTCCAAGCCACGGTATAGTGATCGAAGGCGGAAAAATTTTCCATTGAAAATGCAACCCATATTCAAATGTAACCAATAGGTTTTGATTGGGGATTAAATTTATAAATCAACTTTTAAAAGAACTGGCAATTTCCCCCTCTTGAGCCTAGACTGAAAGAGCTCACACATTTTGTACTGGGATCGCAGTGATTCGTGACATTATATAGGTATTAGGTGCATGACACCAGAAAGCAACATCTGTATCAATACAGATGTTCAGCACCAGAAGCTTAGTGTTCATTCATAACTATGTAATTGGGTCCTTTCTTTCTTGTACACCTCCCACCCCCTTTTTTGCCACCACTGTTGTCATAGAGGCTCACTGTCCGTACGACTCCATTCCCAGAAGCCATTTTTTATTAGTGATTTAATAATGATGAACAAGATTGTAAGAAACAGGGGTATGATTCCACACAGCTCCCACCACCAGAGTTCTATGTCCCATCCCCTCCATTGGAAGCTTCCCTGTTCTTTATCCCTCTGGGAGTCTGGACCAAAATTCTTTATGGGGTACAGAAGGTGGGAGGTCTGGCTTCTGGAATTGCTTCTCCACTGGACATGGGTGTTGGCAGGTGGATCCACACCCCCAGCCTGTTTCTGTTTTTCCCTAGTGGGGCAGGGCTCTGGGGAGGTTGAGGTTCCAGGACATATGGTGAGGTCGTCTGTCCAGGGAAGACAGGAGGCAGTCATGGTAGTGTCTGCAACTTGGTAGTTGAAAGCATTAAGATAAAGCAGAACAAATTATTTAATAATCAGGAACCTGAAGGTAAGAATAGAACAGATGAGATTTGGGGTCTTTATGTAGGAAGGAACTAGGAAGTCTATTTTAGGTATATGCCAAGGGGGTCCATGACTTTAGTAATTTTTGCCTGCGCCTAATAGTTAACATGCAGGTGGACTAAAAGTGTTGTCTGGCAAGACGGTGTCGGAGTTAAGAATAGGACTAGAAAGCTGGATTAGGGCAGAGAGTAGCTCCCAAATATGAGGAAAGTCTACAAATACCCCTAACTGTAAACCCCAGTGTCTATTCCTATTGACCCCAGGAGCCTGTGTGACCGCTGAGTCCCTGTCAGTCTGAGCTCACAGTCCCTGGTCACAGCTGGGAACATTGTAGGCTGCTCTCATGTCAGGACCCGTCTTCCTCGAGTGGCAGAGTAGGCTGGCCCCGTCTCCCTTCAGAGTGGGGAGTCCCTACCATTCCCAGAAGCCATTTTTAAGAGAGGGTGAGAGACAGAGACAGAGACAGAGATAAAGACAGAGATAAAGACAGAGTCGACATGCACGCAGTACTGTTCCACCACTTGTAATGGGTAAGGCCTTCCCTCTGCCTTAGAGACCAGCAGCTTGACCAGCAAATATAACATGTGTGCTCTTCAGACTGATACCGTCCACCCCCTTCCCTTTGGCTAACTAACTCCTGTTTTGTTCTTATTGAGGAGTTCAGATCTCAGTGATATTGAGTCTTTGAATCCATCAACACAGCAGGTCTCTTCAATGATTTCAGTATTCTACCTGATTCCTTTCACCAGTATTTGGCGTGTTTTACATTACATTTTGATAGATAGGTATTGGGTTTTTTTTTTTTTTATAAATTTTATCTTTTAAAAAAATATTTTGCTTGTTTTAATGAGAAATACAGAGAAAGAGATAGGGAAGGGAGAGAGAGAGAGAGAGATACCAGAGTACTTCCAGCTCTGGCTTATGTTACTAGAGGTTGAATCTGGAACCACAGAGTGTCAGGTATGAAAATCTTTTTGCATAATCATTATTATATCTCCCCAGTTCATTTTTTTTCATATTGTATATTTGTGCCTGAGAGAGACAGACAGACAGACCAATCAGAGCATCACTCCATCATTTTGCAGTGCAGGGATAAGCCTTGGGGCCACCCACATATAAGGCATGGACTGTACCCCAGAGCCAACTCCTCTGTACTTATATTTTTTGAACTTAATGGTTATTTTGAATGTCACTCTATTAAACTTTTTAAATTTTTTAACTTATAAAATGGAGCTATGGATAAGACCATATGATAAGAGGGATACAATTCTACACAATTCCCACTGTTGTGGCCCCAACAGGAGTTTGAGACTATTAGCATATGGATAACATTAGCCTGAGGAGGAGTGTGCATCAGAGAAGAGAATGTATGAAAGGCAGGGACTTGGAGCAGGGCCCTCTCTGGCTGCTGTTGCTTCTCCTGGTCAGAAGCATCTCGACGGAGATGCTCCAGGTATCTGCCATGGCTACTACTCCTGGGAAATGAACATGTGTGACTCTGTTAGCTGGTAAACTTTTAGACTCCTCTTCAGCCATGAGCAACCTTTACTAGAGCTGATAATTGTTTATCAGCTAAACTTTTAATAACTAAACTTTTGATAACTATACTCAGACTTTATGAACCTAGCGTATTCTCAACCGCTGATGAGAACTGCCTTTTACCTGTTTCACCCTAATAAACCTTGTGTTGTTTAAACCAGTTCCCAGCTCCCCACTGTGACTCCTTTATGTGCCGCAGCTCCCCCCAAACCCCCTTCTAAGTGAAGTTTCAATATCCCACCACCAGAACTCCCTATCCCATCCCTATCCATTGAAAGCCTCCGTATTCTTTATCCGTCTGGGAGCATGGACCCAGGGTCATTATGGGGACCAGAAGGTAGGAGTTCTGGCTTCTGGAATTGCTTCTCCACTGGACATGGGCCATGACAGGTGGATCCATACTCCCAGCCTGTCTCTCTCTTGCCCTAGTGGGGCAGGGCTCTGGGGAAGCAGGGCTCCAGGACACATTGGTGGGGTCATCTGCCCAGGGAATTCAGATTGGCATCATGGTTGCATCTGGAACCTGGTGCCTGAAAAAAGAGTTAAGATATAAAGTAGATAACAACAATGATAAAGAACAAAGGCTACAAAAGGGGGAAAAATAGCCTCCAGGAGCAGTGGATCCATAGTGCTGGCACCGAGCCCTGGAGATATATATGTATGTATGTATGTATGTATATATATATATATGTATATATGTATGTATGTATCAGAACAAATTGTTGATTAATCATTAACCTAAAGGCAAGAATATTGCAGATAAAGATTTGGGGTCTCTATTTTGGAAAAAGCTAGGGGATCTATTTTAGGTCTATTCCAAGGACCCCATGACTTTAGTTTTTGCCTGAGCCTGACATCTGATATGCAGCTGGACCCAAGGTGTTGTTTGGGGAGATGATGTCATAGCTGGAAAAGGGCTAGGAAGCTGGATCAGGGAAGAGAGTAGCTCCCAAATATGGGAAAAGTGTATAAATATTGTAGACTGTAAACCCCATTGATGTGATCTGGGGCCCATATTCAGCATGGGAGCCTACGTGACCTCTGCCTCCCTGTAGGCGAGCTCACATTCTGTGGTCATGAGTAGGAACATTCCAGGCTGCGCCAACTTCAGGAGCCATCTTCCTCAGGTGGTAGAGATGTTACCCAACCTCCCTCTGGAGAGTGGAACATTCCCTACCATTGTTGATCCACTTGAGGGCAAGGTCCTGTAGTGGCTCACAAAGGGATCCATTATGTCTTTTAACTTTTCTATCCTACTGTTTATGACTAGTAAATAAATAGATTTGATTTTTTAAAATATTAATTTGTGTCATGTGACCTGGTCAATACATTAATGTTTTTCATAGATTCTTTGGGCTTGCTTACATGGAAACAATGTCATCTGCAAATATGAACTCTTTCATTCTGAATTCTCTGTCATTTTTGTCTCTTCCTTATTATACTGGCTAGAATTTTTCAGCTAGTTTTTAATCTGAGTGGTGAGAGTTGACCTCCTTACCTTATTTTTTATTTTAGGGAGAAAGCATTCAGATATTCCCCACTAAGTATGATTTTATCTACAGGTTTGATTGTTTGTTTGTTTTGTAGATGCCTGTCATCTGACTAAAGAAATTTTGTCCGATTCCCAATTGTTGAGAGTTTTCAGTATAAATGCATGCTGAATTTTATCCAATTACTTTTAGGTATAAATGGAGATGGTTTAGACTTTTTCTGGGTGGAATTATCTAGACACTCTACATTTCTGGGACAAATACCAATGACATGCTGTGTTTTATCTTATTTATTTATTATCAGTTATCGCTGGGATTTGACACTGGCACTATAAATTCGCTGCTCCTGGAGGCCATTTTTATTTTTATTTTTTTGCCTTTCTATTTTATTTGGCAGGACAGAGAGGGATAGAGAAGGGAGTAGGGAGGCAGTAAGAGAGGGAGAGCCCTGCAGACCTGCTTCACCACTTGTAAAGCTTCTTCCAAGCTGGTGGGGAGGCCATGTGTGTACTCAGCGGTGTGCCCCCACCAGACCCTCTTTGTCTCTGTGACACCTGTCACTGGTCTTACTTGCACTTCATCTCTTCTTACCAAATTAGTTAAGCTGCTGAGGTGTGGGGCCTTGTGCATGTGTGATTTCACTCCTCTAGATGAATCTTTTCACACAACCAGAGTCAGAGAGGGAGAGATACCACAGCGTTCGAGCCTTCCCTGGTGTCAAAGTGCTTCTGTGTGGTGCTGGGACTCAGAGCTGGTTGCACTCACGGAAGACACAGATCTTACTTGGTGAGCTTTCTGTCGCTCTCCAGTTCCTACTCATATTTTCTCCAAACATTTTCATGGCTATTGATAATATTCGTGGGAAGGTTTGTAGTTAATATATAACGTCTTGGTGGCATGAATCAATGCTTCCTAGTGACATAGTTTGTACCTGCAGTTTTCTTTGTAGGTAGGACTTTAACTTGGATCTCTTTGTCATAGAGGTGGTGTGTGGATGTGCTGTTCTCGAGTGAACTTACACAGTTTGTCTCTGAATACATTTGTTCATTGGACCTCAGTTGTCAAGCTGATAGACACAAAGGTTTTATTTCCTTGTTATTTTTATGTCCAGAGTCTCAAATAATCAGTTCGGTTCCTGATGTCAATCCTGTGTCTTCTCCTTTTTTTTTTTTTTTTTTTTTTTCCCTCCAGGGCTATCACTGGGGCTCAGTGCCTGCACCATGAATCCACTGCTCCTGGAGGCCACCCTTTCCCATTTTGTTGCTCTTGTTGTCATTCTTATTGTTATTTTTGCCATTGATGTTCCCTTTGTTGGATAGGATAGAGAGAAGTCAAGAGAAGAGGGGAGACAGAGAGGGGGAGAGAGAGACAGACACCTGCAGACCTGCTTCACCACTTGTGAAGCGACCCTCCTGCAGGTGGGAGCCGGGGGCTTGAACTGAGATCCCTACATGGTGGATAGTATGCCAGCTCCCCCTGGCTTCTGCTTAACCATATGACTATATAGGGATAGATTTAATCCCATTCAAAGCTTTGGTCTATTTACATAAATCACTTTTACATAAAGCACTCCCTCCAGGGCATTGGTGGTTCAGTGATAGGATTCTCTCCTGCTCTGCCCCCTCCTTGTCACACTCTGATTTTCACCAGTCACTTTTCTCTCCACCCTCTCTATGTCACATCCTGTTTCCACCCTACTTGGAGAGTATAAAAACAGCTGCTCTTCTGATTAAAGACACTTGGAAGTTGCTTTCCGGCTCCGAGAGTTCCAGAGTGCATCTCCTGCGGAAGTTGGTGCGGCACCAGTTCCTGATCCCTCTCCCACGCAGCAGCCTAGATCGGCTCCAGCTGAGTTCTCTCCAAGCCAGAGAGCACTAGCTCGGGAAGAAGCACCCTCAGGCTATCCCGGCACATACACTGGTTCTTGCGCTTTGCGCCATCTGTGCTCAACCCGCTGTGCCACTGCCCAATCCCCTTGTCTCCTTCTTCTTCTTCTTCTTCTTCTTCTTCTTCTTCTTCTTCTTCTTCTTCTTCTTCTTCTTCTTCTTCTTCTTCTTCTTCTTCTTCTTCTTCTTCTTCTTCTTCTTCTCCTCCTCCTCCTCCTCCTCCTCCTCCTCCTCCTCCTCCTCCTCCTCCTCCTCCTTCTCCTCCTCCTCCTTCTCCTCCTCCTCCTTCTCCTCCTCCTTCTTCTTTTCTTCTTCTTCCTTCTTCTTCTTCTTCTTCTTCTTCTTCTTCTTCTTCTTCTTCTTCTTCTTCTCCTTCTCCTTCTCCTTCTCCTTCTCCTCCTCCTCCTCCTTCTCCTCCTTCTCCTTCTCCTCCTCCTCCTCCTTCTCCTCCTTCTCCTTCTTCTTCTCCTTCTTCTTTTTTTCTTCTTCTTCCTTTTCTTCTTCTTCCTTTTCTTCTTCTTCCTTTTCTTCTTCTTCTTCTTCTTCTTCTTCTTCTTCTTCTTCTTCTTCTTCTTCTTCTTCTTCTTCTTCTTCTTCTTCTTCTTCTTCTTCTCCCCCTCCTCCTCCTCCTCCTCCTCCTCCTCCCTTCCTCCTCCTTCTTCTCCTCCTTCTTTTTCTCCTCCTTCTTCTCCTTTGTCTGGTAGAAACTGATCAGTTATTTTTTTTTTAATCTTTTGAGAGAAACTAGCTTTTGGTTTCATGAACTTTTCACATCTTTTATTTCCAATAATTTTATTCTTCGTTTTCATTCTTTGCTTGCCCTGGGTATAATATTTCCTTTTCTTGTTCCTTAAAATAGAAGTTTGGATTATCGACTCAAAACCTTTTTTCTATTTTCTAGTCAAAGCCTCTAATGTTTGCAGGCCCCTTAAGCATTTCATCATTAATCATTTCATCAGTATCCCACAAATTTTGATAGGTTGTACTTTAATTTTCATTCAGTTAAACCATTTTCCCCTTGTTTTTTGTCATGTGCTATTTAGACTTGCATTATTTTATGTTTTCAAGTGCTTGAGGAACTGTTCAGATACTTTTCTGCTTTTGATCTGACGCAGTTCATTCTGCACAGATAACACGCTTTATGAGCTCAAGCCTCGCTAAGTGTTTTGAGGTCTGTTTAGTCGTTCATACTTCAGCTCCACATATTATTGAAAGTGTTTATCCTGCTGTTGTCTAGTGGGACATTTATACATACCAGCTAGAAGACTGAGAAAGGGATGGGGTTTCTGAACCGTGAACTTACCGTGTTCACGTTTGCTTTTGATGAATGAATATTGTGGGAGCCTCTAGGTTCAATGGCAGGTCTCCTTAATTTGCTTTCACCAGCCTTCCAGTTTCAGCATGGAGGTTGGAGTATTTATTGCTGATGACACATGTTGAGGACTGGTATGTCCCCTTACTGGATGGTCTCTTATCATTTTCAGGGCCCCTTGTTATTTCTGACAATGCTCTTTTTTTTTTTCATTTTTAAAAATTTACTGAAAAAGGGAGACATTGACAAAACCATAGGATAAGAGGGGTACAACTCCACACAGTTCCCACCACCACCAGATCTCCGTATCCCGTCTCCTCCCCTGCTCTTTGTTTTAAAGTCCATCGGGTCTGAAATCCAGAGCTGTTGCAGCTGGGCTCTGGTGAGCTTTCACATGCAATGCTTTCTCCCAGGGTTTCAAATGACCTTCTCATTTTATTTAGTGTGTTTCTTATAGTTAGGTCTCACTGCTGCTCATCACAGACCCCTGCAAGTGTCAACCCGGCTTTGACCTAGCACGTTATGATTGGGCCCTCCTCAATCGCTATGGAACAGGCCATGGCCGGTGCGCCGCTATGTTCCATCGCTGGGGAGCCAGAGACGACCCGAACTGCCCCTGCGGCTCCAGACAGACTATGACCCACATAGTCAACGACTGCCACCTCTCCAGATTCAAAGGAGGTCTCGAAACTTGACATCAGGCTCAACCTGACGCTGTTGACTGGCTATGGAAGAAGGGCAAACGCTAGAAGAAGAAGAACTGCTGTCTTTCCTCCAAACTGAAGAGCTCTGTATTTCAGCTGTCCTTGGAATACATTCCTGTCAGTGCAGCGGTGGTATGGCTGGGTGGTTTGCTGTTCTTGCCTCTCTCCTCTTTATCCTTTTATTTTATTTTTTTTGTCCCATCTCTCTGGCCCAGTAATGCTTTAAATTATTTAAATATCAAAATATTCCATGTAATCATCTGTTGGACTTTTAGCTCTGTCTCTTGGAATTATGCATCGTATCGGTTGTTCTTGGAAATATATTTGTACATATATATGGAGATAGACAAATGCATCCACATGTCACCTTCAGTAGCCTAGTTGGAGTTAATGTCCATGCTGTCGTGTATAGAAGCCTGCTGTCCGATGGGCCCCTTTTTCTGCATTTTCCTTTTATCAGTTTTATCAGAGGCACTGCATCTGTGAGTGTTGCTAGTCTGTCAGGCATCACCGTAGGTTACGTGCTTTCAGTGGTTAGCCATAGAGAACAAAGCGCTTAGAATTAGCCACATACTTTCCATTTCTGTTCTGCCTTCACTCCTGAAGTTCCAGATTCTAGTGCCATTCCCTTCAGTTGGAAGAACTTCTATTAGCATTCCTCTTAAAGGCTTCCTTAAAAAAAAAAAAAAAAAAACTTTTACTTTTTTATTTTTGTTTTTTATTACCTTTATTGATCGGCTAGAGACATCTAGGAATCAAGAGGGAAAAGGGAGATAGAGGAAGAAATGGAGAGACACCTGCAGACCTGCTATCCCATCTTTGCAGCTTCCCCATCTGCGAAGCTCCCCTTCTGTTGGTGGGAACTAGAGGTTCGACCGCCTGCCCCCGTCCTTCCACATAATAACGTGCGTGTTCAGCCACCACTCAGCCCCTCTTTAAGAATTTCTACTGGTGAATTCTTTTTCTTGTCTTCATCGGAAAATATCTGATTTCATCTTCATTCCTGAAGGATATTGTTGGGAACATGTGTGAGCCTGATAGAGCTTAGGGAGAACCACCCCCATCTTTGGATGGAGGTCTGAGAAGATAACCTCTTGGTGAGTCTCTCTCAACCGAGGTGAGCATAAGGGGGGAAACTCAGACTTGGTTCTTTCCTTCTTGACTCTCAGGCCCACAGATACCCCAGTACTTCCCTCCATTAACTGCAGGCCACATGGCTGCAGATTCACTTATTCAAAGTCACCTTCTGATCACAGAAGAACACGCCTTATCACACACTTCATCACACACCTCAGACCCCAGACAAGAGAAATGCCAAACTATATGGCCTTTTGATATCCATCTTCTCTCTGTCTCACCCTACGGGTTTAACCCCTATGCTTCTCTCAAATACCTTTGGATAATTAAGTTGCTTGTGTTATGGAAAATAACTGTCTTGTATCTCATCAATTCCTGTCATACCAACCCCCTACCTTAGGGGCATGCTGACTGTTAAGAAACCTGTAATTTCTGTCATATTGCAACAATAATTACCTCCATTGCTTTTCTATTTAACTCATGTCCACTTTGCCAATAAACGGACTCTAGGATTCTGGGACTCAAGGACTCAGATTCTAGATTCACGCTAAGAGTCCCCTGGTGTCTTTTACTTCGTGTCACCCCTGTCGTGAGTGAGAAAGAACCAGCCCGTTACCTTTCCCCTGGAGGACACCATGCCGGAGAAGGAGGGAGACACCCCGAAAGGATATTTTTTGTCAGATACAGAATTCAGAGAGGATAAAGGGAGAGAGAGAGAGAAGGAAGACACTGCAGCACAGCACAGCCTCTGCTCCTGGGACACAGAAAGGTCCCTCGATGTCACCTGAAAGGTGCAAAGCCTGATGGGAAAAGGGCGGGAAGGAGCAGCAGGATTCCAAGGCAAGGCTCCTCAAGTGGGTCCTGCAGGACGATTGGAAGAACATTCCAGATTCGGGGGCCAGGCGGTGGCGCACCTGGCTAAGTGCACACAGTACAGGGCACAAGGACCCAGGTTCAAGCCCCTGGCCCCCACCTGCAGGGGGAAAGCTTCACGAGTGGTGAAGCAGCACTGCAAACATCTGCCTCTCTCCTGTTTAAATTTAAATGATTTATTATTGGATAGAGATAGAGAAATTGAGAGGAGAGGGGGAGATAGAGAAGGAGAGAGACAGAGAGACACCTGCAGCCCTGCTTCACCACTTGTGAAGCTTCCCTCTGTAGGTGGGGACCAGGGGCTTGAACCTGGGTCTCTGTGCCCTGTAATGTCACTCTCCCTCGTTATCTCCCCCATCCATCTCAATTTCTCTCTGTCTCTATCCCGGTAATAAATTAAAGAATATTCCAGCCTCAGGATGTCAGATCGAGCTAAGCCATGGGAGGGGGTAGAGTGAGGGGCTGGACAGACTTCAGGGGAGTGTGAGATTTGACTCTGGGGTCCCAGTAACCCCCACCCTTCTCTTCCACAGGAAGCCATAGTTCGTCAACTGCCCCTGAGGAGGCAGATTGAGAAGCCACCTCTCAGCTGAGCTGCCGCTATGTCCGAGGGAGCCTTCCTCATCGGCCACGGCTCCGGCTCCCTGAGGGCTGGCTGGCCTGGGCCCAGCAGGCCTAGTCTGGTAGCCCGGAAAGTTGTCAACCACCTGCCTTGCCAGGAGAACCCTGGTTGCAGCCATGCTCACAGAGCCCTGAAAGTTGGCACTGACTTCACCTACCCCCACACCTACAGCCGCCCCATCCAGCACAGCAGCGCCCGAAACTGGGAGGGTATGGCGGTCATCTGGGAGGATGTCCCAGAGAATCTTGGGGAGAAGGGCAGACACGCCTGTTGTAGTCACCCGTTCTACTTCACGAAGGCGACAAGGCGACGGATCAAAACACGGCCCTGGAGGTAGGCTGCCCGGGGGGTTGCGCTCATCTGGGTGTGGGCACAGGTGCTCCTGTCTGGGTCCGACTGAACTGCTAGACTCAGCTTTCTTCTAGCCTCCCTTCCTTTTTTCTTTAAATTTTATTAGTGGTTTAATATTGATTTACAAAATTACAAGATAATAGGGGTGCAACTCTACACGGTTCCCTCCACCAGAGCTCTGTCTCCAGTCCCTCCACTGGACGCTCCCGCAGTTCTCCCAAGGCTGCAGATGTGGGTGGCCTATGATTTCTCCAACCATGTGTCTATGTCTGTCTACATTTGCCCATTTTTCCCCTGTGGCCCCGTCTTCTCTTCCTTTCCAAGTCACACCTGCACCTGTTATTTACATCCAAAAGTCCCTCCCTTTGTCCTCTTCTCTCTCCGGGTCTTGATGGAGTTGGAGTTCAGAGATCTCTGGGCATCTTCCCCTGACATTTCTCCCCCTCTGGGAGTGTGGACCAGAATCATTATGGGGAGCAGAAGGTGGGGAGCTCTGGCTTCTGTCATTGCTTCTCCGCTGGACATGGGTGTCGGCAGGTGGACCCACCCCCCCAGCCTGTGTCTGTCTGTCCCTGGTGGGGCAGGGCTATGGGGCTGTGCTTTCTAAATTGCTTGCCCCCTGCCACCCCCTGTTTACCACACATCTAGTACAAGCCCCACAGAGCGCCAGGCTCGAAAACAGCTGGCATGTTCTCCTGGCACCAGGGACCATTAAAATACTTCAGGCAAAGGGGCATGGCAGGGAGAGACACTGCAGCTTTGCTCCGTGGCATAGGCCCCAGTGCTTCCCGATGGGATCCTGAGTGTCAGAGGAGGTTGTGTGTTGGGGAAGCCGGGCGACAGGGAGACGGAGGTGGGCTCCACAGGGGCCGGACCTGCAGTCACTCCTGGTGAACTGCAGGTCCTGCTGTAGCCTTGGTTCTGAATCCAGGTTTAGCACACCTGGTCTACCCAAAGCTGGCCCTCCATTTACTTATATAAAGAAAGTTTTATTGGAAGACAGACCCACATGTATTTCTCACCCTGGGCTGTTCTTTCTTTCTTCCTCCTTCCTCCTTCCTCCTTCCTCCTTCCTCCTTCCTCCTTCCTCCTTCCTTCTTTCTCTCTTTCTTTCTTTCTTTCTTTCTTTCTTTCTTTCTTTCTTTCTTTCTTTCTTCCTTTCTTTCTTTCTCTCTTCCGTTCTTTCTCTTTGTCTCCAGGGTTCTCTCTGGGGCTTGGTGACAGCACTATGAATCCACTGCTCCTGGAGGCCATTTTGTTTTCATTTTATTGGACAGGACAGAGAGAAATGGAGAGAGGAGGGGGAACAGAGTGAGAGAGAGAGAGAGAGAGACAGACAGAGAGACAGAGAGACCTGCAAACCTGCTTCACCTGCTTCCCCCGCTGTAGGTGGGGAGTGGGGGCTTGAACCCAGATACTCGTGTGGGTCTTGGTGCTTAGTACTACGTGCACTGAGCAGGGTGGGCCAGTGCCTGGTCTCCACCCCTGGCTGTTCCCACTGCACTAAACAGGAAAGTGAGGGCTTGTCACAGACACCACACAGCCTGGACGTCTCTGCAGCTCACTCCTGTAAGTATCGCCCATCACACACACATACTCACACTCACACTCACACACACACTCACACTCACACACTCACACTCACACACACTCACACACACACACTCACACAAACACACTCTCACTCACACACTCACACACACATACTCACACACTCACACACACTCACACACACACACTCACATACACACACACTCACACACACACACACATACTCACACACTCACACACACAGTCACACTCACACACACTCACACACACACTCACACACACACACTCACATACTCTCACACACACACTCACACACACTCACACACACACACACTCACACACACAGTCACACTCACATTCACACACACACTCATACTCACACACAATCACACTCACACACACACTCACACACACACACTCACATACACACTCACACACACACTCACTCACACACACACACTCACACACACACACTCACTCACACACACACACTCACACACACACACTCACACACACACACTCACACACTCACATACACACTCACACACACACACTCACACACACACTCACACACACTCACTCACACACACACACACTCACACACACTCACTCACACAGTCACACTCACATTCACACACACACTCACACACAATCACACTCACACACACACACACACTCACATACACACTCACACACACACACTCACACACACACACACACTCCCTCACACACACACACACACACACTCCCTCACACACACACACTCACACACACTCACACACACACACTCACTCACACACACACTCACACACACACACACACTCACACACACACACACACTCACACACACACACTCACACACACACACACACACACACACACTCACACACACACTCACACACACATGCACACACCCTGTGATGTCTAGTGGAGTGGGAATCCCAGGTAAAGAAATATTTCACGTCCACAAGTGTTGTGCTTGGATTTGAGATCACTGCGGGGAGGGGGAGCTGACATTGAGACAGTGAGATGTGACTGTCCCCGCTCTGAGTCTCGCGTCTGTCAGGGAATCCTATACTCGGACTGGTGGTGTCTACAGCCCTGGCCACCAGGCCCTTGTCAGAGAAGCTCGCTGCCCTGTTCCAAGAGGCTGCGAAGCTTC
>NC_080172.1:116469812-116552312 GCF_950295315.1 Erinaceus europaeus
GGAGCCACCACTCACAAAGTCTTGGAAATGATTTGCTTGTTTTGGTTTTTGTTCTTGTGAGTTGCTGTGTATCAGTTCTCTGATTCCACCTGTGAGTGAAGCCATCCAGTAATTGACGTCTAGCTCTTCACCAAGCTCAGGCACCCCCAGTTCCATGCATTTTGCCCCAAGGACACAATATCACCTTCCACTGTAAAATAGTATTTCATGAAGAATATATGCCGTGCTTTTTAAAGGTTTCTGTCTGGACATTTTTGGTCTTTGGGGGTACCCCTGGAGCTTGGTGACAACACTACAAATGTACGGCTTCACGCAGTCTCATTTCCCTCACTTTATCTGACAGGACAGAGAAATTGACAGAGGGGAAGGAGAAAGAGAGACACCTACAGACCTGCTTCACTGCTTGTGAGGCGTCCCTGCCCGGCGTGGGGGTACCCCACAGATTCCTTAGCCAGCTCTCTGTGGATGGGCATCTAGGCTGCCTCTGGCTGTCGTGAACAATGCAGCTGTGAACACATATGAACGCAGGGTGCGTATGCCCCTTTGAAGTAGTGTCTGAGTGTCCTTTGGATAAATGCCTAAGGGTGGTATTTCTGGACCATCAGGTAATTCTATTTTTGCTAAAGGACTCTCCACACAGTTCCCCAAAGGGACTGCACCAGCTTCCAATGAATACATACAATCTTAAAAAAAAAAAGTTTGGTCTTGGATGGACCTTGAAAAATTCATGTGAAATAAGTCAGAAACAGAAGGATGAATATGGGATGATGTCACTCTCAGGCAGAAGTTGAAAAACAAGATCAGAAGAAAAAAGAAAAAGTAGAACCTGAACTGGAATTGGCGTATTGCACTAAAGTCAAAGACTCTGGGGTGTGTGTGTGTGTGTGTGGGGGGGGGAATACAGGTCCAGGAAGGATGACAGAGGACGTAGTGGGGGTGTATTGTTATGTGGAAAACTGAGAAATGTTATGCGTGTACAAACTATTGTATTTACTGCCGAATGTAAACCATTAATTCCCCAATAAAGAAATAAAAAATAAAAGTTTTGACAACCCATCAACCCCCTGGTCAGGGGCCCTCGCCCATAGGTCCATCCCTTGTTGCCCACTGCTCAAAGATTGCAGGTCCATTTCTTGCAGCCTGATGACTCTTCTCACTCCTCTGCCGAAATTATCTGAAAGCGCACACACAGGGGCTGGATGGTGGCACACCTGGTCAAATGCCGTATTACCATGCACAAGGACCCAGGTTCAAGTCCCCAGCTCCCCCCTGCAGGGGGAAAGCTTTGTGAGACATAAACAGTGCTTCAGGTGTCTGTCTTTCTCTCTATATCCATCACCCCCTACATTTCTCCCTGTTCTATCAGATAAATAAAATCTAAAAAATAATCCACCAGAAGTCAGAGCTGAGTAGTACTCCCCCTGGGGCTCTGTTAGCTCCAGGGTCTTGTACCCGTGGTCTTGAGGACAGAACTGCTGTCCTTTGAGGGTGGCATCTGTCTGTCTGTGCTGAGTTCGGTTTTGAGAAGGAGTGCTTACCGTTGCTCTGTGGGTCAGGACTCTGAGGAGAATTCTGCGCCCACTCCCTTCCTGCGGACCTTGTCTCCTTGCTCCTGGCTGACCAGCTGGAGATGTCTCTCTATGCCTCCAGCCTCCTGGCCGGCACGGTGGCGGGTTCTGGCTACGGCCTGGCTCCAGTGTTCTACTTCCATTTGGGCCGCCCTGTATGGCACAGCCACTGGATTGTGAAGCTGTCTGCCCAGAGTCTATGCGACTTTCTCTTCCGGAGCATCTTCAGGGAAGGGAACGGCCAGCGCAGCCTGTATCAGCTAGTTGGGGTCCAGTCCGTCCAGATGTCTGAGTGCCGCGTGCCTGCGGCCTTTCAGGATGAGATGAAACTCCTTTCAGAACCTGACCATGGACCCAAAGGATATCAATTCCTACCACCTCCCGGATGGCCTGCCCATGAGGGACTCAGTGCCAACACGACAATCCACCGCTGCTCCCTGTAGCCATTTCCCCCATTTTTTCCCACTCTAATTTTTCTTTGGACAAGACAGAAAAACTGGGAGGGAAGGGGAGATGGAAAGGAAGAGAGACACCTGCAGACCCTCTTCAGCACTTGTGAAGCTTCCCCCTTGCAGGCCAGGAGCAGGGTCTTGAACCCGGGTCCTTGCACGTGGTGATGTGAGTGCTTAGCCAGGTGTGCCACCACCCAGCCCCTTAGTGTTGCATTTTCTTCTGCTAGAGGGCGAGACAGAGACAAGGGGAGAGAGAGAGAGAGAGAGAGAGAGAGTCAGAGAGACACCTGCAGTCCTTAATCTACCACTCATGAAGTCTCCCCTACTATCTGTGTGTGTGGAGTGACCGGGGCTTGAACCCAGGACCTCACACATGGTGACCTGTGTACTCTACAGGGTGTACCTCACCCTGGCCATCTCTGAACCAGCCAGGCACAGATCCCTGTACTTGCTGGCAGAGCTGAGTGCCGTGACTGACTGAGTAACCTGCCCTGGTTTTAGTAGCTAAGGCTTCCTGGACAAATGCTTTACCTCGAAGTCCACTGGGTGTGGAATGACACTTTGTCCTCTTGGAGAGTTGTGGCCGAGAGTGAGTGAAGATGAGTAAGAAATCACTTTGAAAACTAAAAGGCTGCTGAAACCTCAAGTGTGGCTTTAGCCTTCAGAGCAGGACGTTGCTCTCCTGTTGCCCGGGGGTGTGTGTGTGTGTGTGTGTGTGTGTGTGTGTGGCTTCGATAACATAACAGCAGCCTCCACCATGTTTCGCCGGCCTTACAGTGAGCATGTTCCAGACGGGTTCATATCGAATACAGTGCTGTATGTTGCCATTTACAAATCGAAAACGGAAGCTCACTGGCATCTGATACCTGACTAAGTTCACACTTAAACATGAGGGAAGAATGGATTCATCCTTCCTAGAATGCAAGGCAAAAAATGATGAAGGAAAAACAACAACACACTGAGCTTTGTTTTGGGTAACAGGTAGGAAGCCCTACACCATGGTAGAGCTGCATTTCCATTCCCCTCTACTCCCCCCGGACCCCACGTACCTGTTGGTCATTACGCCAGGTCCCCTGCGTTGCTTAATGCTGTGGCCTAGTTACATAATCCTTGTTTTGCCTGAGACCCGCCCTGCCTGCAGGGAATTGGTTTAATCCCCACCGGTTAGAACCTTCGCAACAGCTGCTATGAAAGCTTGCTACCTTCGTGCTCTTTTTTTGCTCCGCCCCCTCTCCTAGACATTTCCTTTCCCCATTTGCCACTTCCGGTTAAAGAGATATATAAAAGGTGTTGTATCTGATCAATAAAGGGATGCATTGGATCGACCTTCCTGTGGTGCATCCCCTGAGTCCCCATTCATTGGGGAAACTGACGATCCTTCCTAGCCAACTGAATCCACATGGATCCCAGTCACTTTCAAAGCCAGCAACAAGCAGACGCTGTTGACTGGCTACGGAAGAAGGGCAAACGCTAGAAGAAGAAGAATAAAGGAGCATGGCATTGCGTTCCTGCTCAGCCACGAGAGTTCCTGGTTCCTCTCCCACGTCGCTGAGTAAGCAGCAGCCTAGCATGGCTCTGGCCGAGTTCTCTCCAACCCAGAGAGCACGTGCCCGGGAAGAAACAGCCTCAGGCTAGCCTGGCATCTGGCACCCAAACAGGGACCTAACCCACCCATCCCCCAGATAAGTATACGCCAGTTGGCTACCCGTCCACCATGGGCTACCTTCTTCCTTATGAAGAGGTTTCCCAAACTCTCTACTCTTTTTTCATGAGACAGTTTCTCTGTCTCTGGAACATTTTGATCTGGGCCACACCATACCCACAGACACATTTATCAGATTGCTTCACGGTGACAAAACAGCAGAAGATCCAGGCATCATGTCCATATTCCCTGGTGGAGAAGGATGTGTGAAGAGAGGGTGTCATGCCAGTGTCTATTAAGAACACCTCCCCCTGTAGATTTCTGTTTAGGTTTCACTGCTTAGAGGCGACTGAAGAGAGACAGGAAGGTCATCAGCAGTGCATGTGAGCTGACCACCATCCCTTTCCTCAGGCAGAAGAGGGATTTGAACCTATTCCTATTAAAGCCCAAATGCTTTGACCCACTGCCACACTACCTCCCTGACTTTCAGGACCCCACTGGACCCCGTCACTCAGAGGGAGATAGAGACACGTGGCTTCTCCACCCCCAGCCTTGGGAGGCAGAAACGAGGAAGCTCAGATGCGCCTGTGACAGAAGCCAGGCAAGGGGGGCGGCCCTTAGCGGGCTCTGGGCAGCTGCCATCGGCATTCTCTTTCTCGTCTGATTCCGAGTATAACATTTAACCTTTCTGTTCAAGCATCAAATCTGGCTGCCTGGTATATAATTACGAACTTTTCTACTTTGGAATTCCCCTCCTCCCTCTCCACACACACACACACGGCTCTGCTCAACACACACACACACACACACACACACACACACACACACACACACACAGACACACACATACCCAGGGCTCTGCTCAACACACACACACAGACACAGACACACACACACACACCCAGGGCTCTGCTCAACACACACACACAGACACACAGACACACACAGACACACACACACCCAGGGCTCTGCTCAACACACACACAGACACACAGACACAGACACACACACACACACACACACACACACCCAGGGCTCTGCTCAACACACACACACAGACACACAGACACACACACACCCAGGGCTCTGCTCAACACACACACACAGACACACACACACACACCCAGGGCTCTGCTCAACACACACACACAGACACACACACACACACACACACACCCAGGGCTCTGCTCAACACACACACAGACACACACACACACATACCCAGGGCTCTGCTCAACACACACACACACACACACAGACACACACACACACACACACCCAGGGCTCTGCTCAAGACACACACACACACACACACAACACACACACACACACACACACACCCAGGGCTCTGCTCAACACACACCAGACACAGACACACACACACACACACAGAGACACACACACACCCAGGGCTCTGCTCAACACACACACACACAGACACACACAGACACACACACACCCAGGGCTCTGCTCAACACACACACACAGACACACACACACACCCAGGGCTCTGCTCAACACACACACACACACACAGACACACACACACACAGACACACACACACAGACACACACACACACACTCACACCACACACCCAGGGCTCTGCTCAACACAGACACACACAGGCACACACACACACATACCCAGGGCTCTGCTCAACACACACACACAGACACACAGACACACACACACACACACACACCCAGGGCTCTGCTCAACACACACACAGACACACACACACACCCAGGGCTCTGCAACACACACACACAGACACACACACACCCAGGACTCTGCTCAACACACACACACAGATACACACACATACCCAGGGCTCTGCTCAACACACACACACAGACACACACACACACACCCAGGACTCTGCTCAACACACACACACAGACACACAGACACACACACACCCAGGGCTCTGCTCAACACCACACACCGACACACACACCCAGGGTTCTGCTCAACACACATACACAGACACACACAGACACACACACATACCCAGGGCTCTGCTCAACACACACACACAGACACACAGACACACACACACACCCAGGGCTCTGCTCAACACACACACACACACAGACACATACACATACCCAGGGCTCTGCTCAACACACACAGACACACACACACACACACACACACACCCAGGGCTCTGCTCAACACACACACAGACACACACAGACACACACACACTCATACATACAGTCATACACACACAAAGACACACACACACTCACACATACACCAAAAGCTTTTAAAATTCCCTTACTGGCTAGCATCTCTCTCTCTCTCTCTCTCTCTCTCTCTCTCTCTCTCTCCCTCTCCCTCTCCCTCTCCCTCTCCCTCTCCCTCTCCTCTCCCTCTCCCTCTCCCTCTCCCTCTCCCTCTCCCTCTCTCTCTCTCTCTCCCTCTCCCTCTCCCTCATTAAATTAAAAATAGCATCTCTTCAGGGCTGTTCAGGGCCATCAACCTAGCATGGAGCAGCAGGCATGCCAGGCCTGGCAGGGCAGAGAGTGGGTCCCCGGACGCCTACCAGCTCTGGAAGGGGCTGGCAGCTGCTCGGAGCCAGGGGAGGCCGGGCCACCATCAGGGGTCTGCGGCTGCCTGCCAGGGGCAGCCAGGTGCTGCGGGTGGGAGGCCGGGGCTTGGCAGCTGGGGAGACGTGTCTGGGTGGAGCTGGAAGAGGGGACAAAGCGAAGACCCCCAGGCGAGCCCGTCCAGCTGTGAGGGGACCTTCCTGCCCGCTTCTTGTGCCAAGACTGGGGCTTGACACCCTTGTGTTGGATGCTCACACTCCCCTGCGTGACCCTGCAGATGTGTGAGGTTTGGCAGAGGAAGGGAATGCCACCAGCACTGACAAGGAACCCTTCTGCATCCAGAAGGGACTTCATGGACTCTCTCACTTAAAAATATTTTATTTTATTTTCTTAAATTTAAAAAAAATATTTATTTATTTATTTATTCCCTTTTGTTGCCCTTGTTGCTTTATTGTTGTTGTTATTGCTGTCGTTGTTGTTGGATAGGACAGAGAGAAATGGAGAGAAGAAGGGAAGACAGAGAGGGGGAGAGAAAGACAGACACCTGCAGACCTGCTTCACCGCCTGTGAAGCGACTCCCCTGCAGGTGGGGAGTCAGGGGCTCAAACCCGGGATCCTTACAGCTGGTCCTTGTGCTTTGCGCCATGTGCGCTTAACCGGCTGTGCTACTGCTTGACTTCCCAAAATATTTTATTTTTAATTTTATTGCCACCAGGATAATCACCATGGCTTCGTGCGCCTAGTGGCCTTTTAAATTTTTTTCCCTTTTTCTTTTTGTCTTCCTTTGATAAGACAGAGAGAAATTGAGAGGGAGGAGGTGATAGAGAGGGAGAGAGAAACAGAGGCAGCTACAGACCTGCCTCACCACTCCTGAAGCTTCTCCCACCCCCTGTAGGTGGGGACTAGGGGCCTAAACCTGGACCTTTGCACATGGCAGCACGTGTGTTTCAACCCGGCCCGGCACCGCCTGGTGCCTAGTTATTCATTTTTCCTAATAGAGGAAGAGGAGCCCTGCTCGGCTCTGGCTGATAGTGGTGCTGGAAATTGAACCTGAGGCCACAGAGCCTTGGGCATGAGAGTCATTTACAGAGTCACTGTGCTCTCTCTGCAGCCCACCTCTCCCACTTCTAGGCCCCCTTCTCTAGAGCGGCAGCCCGTGAGCTGGGCAGGGCCTTGAACTGTACGGAGCAGCAGCTCACTTGAGACGCAGCTTTCTGGACCTGTGGCCCACAGGGAGGCCTCTGAGCCTCAGGAGGCGATGTGGGGCCCTTTCTGTCCTCGGCTGAGTGCATTTTGTGCACAGAGGCGTTTGAGAATGACAGGCGGCAGCCCCAAGGAGCAGAGTCAGCTAGGGGCGTCCTCTGTAAGAAAGCTTGTCTGGCACTTGTCAGAGAAAGGGGACACTGGACGTGCCGTGTCTCCCGCTGGGAGTATTTCTCCTTCACACCAACCCCATTTGTGCGACCTGACAGAGGGCTTAAATAAATGGGACATGCATTTATTATTTACCTCTCCCTCTCCCTCCCTCTCCCTCCCTCTCCCTCTCTCTCCCTCTCCCCCTCTCTCCCTCTCCCTCCCTCTCCCCTCTCCTCTCCCTCTCCCCCTCTCCCCCTCTCTCCCTCTCCCGCCCCCTCCCCCTCTCCCTCTCTCTCCCCCTCCCCCTCCCCCTCCTCCTCTCCCTCTCCCCTCTCTCTCCCCCTCCCCCTCTCCCTCTCTCTCCCCCTCCCCCTCCCCCTCTCCCTCTCCCCCTCCCTCCCCTCTCCCCCTCCCTCTCCTTCTCCCTCCCTCTCCTTCTCTCTCCCTCTCCCCCTCTCTCCCTCTCCCTCCCTCTCCCTCTCTCCCTCTCCCCCTCCCCCTCTCCCCCTCCCTTCCCCTTCTCCTTCTCCCTCTCCCTCTCCCTCTCTCTCTCCCTCTCCCTCTCTCTCTCTCACCCTCTCTCCCTCTCTCTCTCCCTCTCTCCCTCTCCCTCTCCCTCTCCCTCTCTCTCCCTCTCTCTCTCCCTCTCTCTCCCCCTCTCTCCCTCTCCCTCTCCGTCTCCCTCTCCCTCCCTCTCCCTCTCTCTCCCTCTCTCCCTTTCCCTCTCCCTCTCCCTCTCCCTCTCTCTCTCCCTCTCCCTCCCTCTCTCTATCTCTCCCTCTCCCTCTCTCTCTCCCTCTCCCTCCCTCTCCCTCTCTCCCTCCCCCCCCCCTCCTCCAGGGTTATAGTTGGGACTCAGTGCCAGCACTGCAAATCCACTGTTCCTAGAGTCCGTTTTCCTTATTTTATTGGATAGGGCAGGGAGAAATTGATCAGGGGCTTGAACCTGAGTCCTTGCACATGGTAGCACGTGGCAGAGAACGAGAGGGAGAGAGACGGAGACACCTGAAGACCTGCTTCACCCCGGAGGTGGGGAGCGGGGACTCAAACCCAGATTCTTGTGCTTCCTGTCATGGGCACTTAACCAGGTGCGCCACTAACTCCTGTTCCCCCCACCCCCGCACGCCCCGTTCAGTCATTTATTTACGTTCCCCATCAGGGTTGTCCCTGCAAGTCGATGCCTGCTGGACAAGCCCACCACTCCCAATGGCCTTTTCTGAGAGAGGAGGGACACCTGCTTAGTAGCACTGCTTCTTAGTCCCCACCTCCCACAGGTGGCGGCTGAAGGGCTTGAACCCTGGTCCCCAAGCATGGCCACCTGTGTGCTCTCCTGTCCTTGAGCGGGTCACTGCAAATGGCGGCAGGGAGACATGAGTGTGCAGGTTGGTTGGGGCCACTGCCCAACAACGCTGGTTATGACACCAAGCAGCTGTGGCGGCTCCCTCCTGAGGGTGCTGGGAAGCCTGGTGAGCACTGTGAGCAGATTCCGGACATCACCTCAAGTTCTGGTGCCCGCAGCATGGAGAAGGGCCCGGGCAGGGAGCAGTGACCCAGGTCCTGTTCTGTGCATCCCGTCAGACTCCACGTTCTCCTCTTGGGCTGGCCAGGACCCATTCCTCTTGGAGGTCTTAGCTGGGGGACTTGGTACTGGAGATCCCTGGGGCTGGGTGGCTCCCTGCCTTACCAGCATGCGGGGCCCAGGTTTGAGACCCGGCACCCCACGGAGGTTGTCACTTCACTAGTGGAAGCTCTGGCAATGGGGTGTCCTTCCCTCGCTCTCTCTGTAGCTTTGTCTCTCCCTCCCTCTATTCAAGTGGGAAAGTCAGCCTGGGTGTGGTGAGACCCTGTGTGGGTGAGGCCTCATCCCAGAAAACAGAGCACAGTAAGGTGACGGGTGGTGGTGCACCTGGCTCAGTGCCCATAGCAAAAAGTGCAAGGACCTGTGCAAAGATCCAGGTTCGAGCCCCTGGTTCCCCACCTGCGGGGGGGGGGGGGGTGCTACACAAGAGATGAAGCAGGTCTGCAGGTGTCTCTCTGTGTCTCTTCCTCTCCTCTCCTCTATCTTCCCCTCCTCTCTCCATTTCTCTTGTTCCTGTCCAGTAAAATGGGGCACAAAAGGACACCAAGAATAGTGGATTCCTAGTGCCAGCATGGAGACCCAGCGATGAATCTGGAGGCAAGAAAAAAAAAATTAAAAATTAAAAAAAAAATAAAGCAAAACACAGCATAAAATGAACAAAAATATATAGTTGACTAGACTTGTCCCAGCTCAGTCCACTGCCCCTGCACCCCCCACCCCCGCTCTGTGAGCCTCCATCTTGGGGAATCCGGGAAGATGGACAGTAGCCGGTGGAGGACTGAGGTCCACTTCTTTAAAAGTTTTTTTTTTTATTTGCTTATTTTCCCTTTTGTTTGCCATTGTTGTTTTTTTATTGTTGTTATAGTTATTATAGTTGTTATTGATGTCGTCGTTGTTAGATAGGACAGAGAGAAATAGAGAGAGGAGGGGAAGACAGAGAGGGGGAGAGAAAGACAGACACCTGCAGACCTGCTTCACCGCCTGTGAAGCGACTCCCCTGCAGGTGGGGAGCCGGGGGCTCGAACCAGGATCCTTATGCTGGTCCTTGTGCTTTGTGCCACCTGTGCTTAACCCGCTGTGCTGCTGCCGGCCCCCTGAGGTCCACTTCTTTGTGGAGTCCTGGCTGGCTGGGGCTCCGAGGAGGATACTTCTGCATCTCACCACCTGGGACTTGAGGAGAGTCAGGCTTCACCCCAGGGAGATGGGGGAAGGGACAGGCCAGGGCACCAGGGGCTCCCTGCCCACCTTCCTGCCCACGGTCACCCAGCGCTCTGGGACTGAGCTACAGGAGGGGGGCCTGGCTCCTGAAGGCACCCCCCCCCCAGACATCCGGCTGGGGAGGGGAGAGCAGCTGTAATCCGCCTCTAATTTCTTCAGGGCCTCCATTATAAATTCCATAACTCCACCAGTCAAAACATGACTAATTCCTGGGACTGGAGCACCCACCTGGGAGTAGAAAGTCCTGTGCTATGTTGCTGCCTTCTATCAGGGCTAATAACAGCCTGGCAGACGGAACTGGGCTCCTGTGGGGAGGTGGTTCCCTTCCCAGTGCGGGTCCCCGCCTCCCCCCCACAGGACTTTTGCTTTACTATGGAGAGTCTGCCATGTCGCTGAGAAGCTGGGAGGTGGGGAGGAGGTGGGCGAGGGGCCGTGGGGCATTCAGGCTCAATGGAGCCTTAGATGATGCAGGTGGGGGTTGCCCTGTGACTTACGGGTCCCTTGAATGGTGGTGTCCGACCTGTGGAGGGGACCGACTGTCAGAGGAAGGACCTTAGGTGAGGGGGCTTGTTGGACATGAACAAGGGCTTGTGCGAATCCACCAGGGATTGTAGGTGTACTGGGATTAATAAGCGAGTGCCTGGTGGGAACTACTCTCTCTCTCTCTCTCTCTCTCTCTTTCTCTCTCTCTCTCTGTCCCTGCTGCCTTTGCTCTCCTCCTCGCCCCGGACATGTGCAGCTGAGGCTGGGAACCGGCTTCCAGACTCACGGCCCCGCCATCATGACCAGCCCGTCTTTGTCCCTCTGCCTGTTCTGCTGCCATGGTTCTTTTGTCCCTAAATAAGCCGTGATGCATTGAACCTCCCGTTTGTCTGAAGCCCAGCCAAAGCCCACACACTTTCTTTTTATTTTACCCTTTCTTTTACCCTCGGGGCTAGGTAGGCCATCAGCTTTGTGCAAATAGCCTTATCCATCTGAGCAGTGCAGCCCCAGCAGGTGACTCACCTTGCTGAGCCTCTGGCTTCTCACCTGCAACACCTTTCCAATGACCCATCAGCCCTTCAGACAGGCTACATTGCCTGGAGCAAGACGCCAGGCCCGCCCCATGGAGGCCACCAGAGGCTGGGGTGGGGCATTGGTGGTGTGGAGGGAGAACCCCTGTGGCTGCATCTTTGGAGCTCCCAGCTCAGTCCTCACACACCCATTCCCTACACTCCCTTCCTGAAGTGTTAGGTGGCCTTTGGAATAAGCAACCAACTTGGTTTGGGGCTACCTAAAAACACTGCCTGTATTCCTCTTTCTATTCTATTTATTTTAATTCTTTTGTTTTTTTCTCCTCTAGGGTTATTGCTGGGGCTTAGTGCCTGCACCACAAATCCACTACTCCTGGAGGCTATTTTTTTCCCTTTTAATGCCCCCCTTTTAAAAAAATCATTGTTGTGGTTATTATTGTTGTTATTGATGTCGTTGTTGGATAGGACAGAGAGAAATGGAGAGAGGAGGGGAAGACAGAGAGAGAAGGAGAGAAAGACAGACACCTGCAGATCTGCTTCACCACCTGTGACGCGACTCCCCTGCAGGTGGGGAGGCGGGGGCTTGAACCGGGATCCTTGCGCAGGTCCCTGCGCTTTGCACCATGTGCGCTTCACCCGCTGCACTATAGTCCAACGCCCTATTTTTTAAAAATTCTATTTAATATTGGATAGAGACAGAGAGGAATTGAAAGAGGAGGCAGAGAATGAGATGGAGAGACACCTGCAGCCCTGCTTCATCACTCGTGAAGCTTCCCCCCTGCAGGTGGGGACCAGGGGCTTGAACCTGGGTTCTCGTGCACTGTAGTGTGTGAGCTCAACCTCCCCAGAGCCCTGCCCCACTAGGGACAGACAGACACAGGCTGGGGGTGTGGATCCACCTGCCAACACCCATGTCCAGCGGAGAAGCAATGACAGAAGCCAGAACTCCCACCTTCTGCTCCCCATAAAGAATTTTGCTCCATGTTCCCAGAGGGATAAAGAACAGGGAAGCTTCCAATGAAGGGGGTGGGACAGGGACTCTGGTGGTGGGAAGCATAGAATCACACCCCTGTTACAATAATACTCCTTACAACCTTATAAATCAATATTAAATCACTAATAAAAATAAAACAAAAAAATAAAATAGTGTAAAAAGCAACCAAACCAAAACCACCATTATCAATGCTCTTTGGTAAACTGGGACCTTCTACATGAGTGATTTTGCTGTTTCCTTTTTTTTTTTTTCCCCCTCCAGGGTTATCCTGGGGGCTGAGCGCCCGTGCTACAAATCTACTGCTCACAACGGCCACTATTTTCTTTTTTCACTCCACACCCCACAGCAAAAAAAAAAAGCCTAACCCTCAAACCTCCTCATTGCCCATTCCCTACTCTCTTTTTTAAAAAAGTCAGTCAGTCTTATCACTGTGATGGAAGCTCCTGTCTTGTTCATCTCTGTCACCCCTGTGTCTAGGACAGCGCCCACACATAGTATCCGCGGAAGGGGTGAGAAATGGACTCCCCTCCCCAGCTGGAAGGTCTGCAGCCTGCAGACACAGTTCATGTCCTTCATGCCCCAGGGACTGGCCAGAGCGCAGCCAACACCCAGGCTGTATTTCCATCAACTGCGTGGAGAACTTTCTGGCGTTTGGTTAAATGTAAACACGGTCTCGTGAGTCCATCCATTAAACTGACTCACAGAGAGATCTGAAAGCTTCTTGCCTTTAGGACTGTGCTTCTGAGTAGCTGCTCGGGGAGCTTTCTGCTGTGAGCAGGTGAGTCTGCATCTAAAGCAAAAGAGGGAAATCCAGAGAGGTGGCAGGGTGCTCTAGTGGTTCCCCACTTCATGGTAGAAGGATGAAGTCATCTTTTTAATGACTTTCTGTTTATTTATTTGTGCCTCCAGGGTTATCCCCGGAGCTTGGTACCAGTACTACAAATCCACTGCTCCCAGTGGCCATCCCTCCCCCCATTTTATTGGACTGGACAGAGAGAAATTGAGAGAGAAGGGGGAGAGAGAGGGAGAAGAGGAGAGGAGAGAGAGAGGGAGAGAGAGGAGAGAGAGAGAGGAGAGGAGAGAGAGAGAGGAGAGAAAGAGAGAGGAGAGAGGGAGAAGAGGAGAGGAGAGAGAGGGAGAAAGAGAGAGAGGGAGAAGAGGAGAGGAGAGGAGAGGAGAGAGGGAGAGAGAGAGAGAAGAGAAGAGAAGAGAAGAGAAGAGAAGAGAAGAGAAGAGGAGAGAGAGAGAGAGAGGGAGAGAGAGAGAGGAGAGAGAGAGAGGAGAGGAGAGGAGAGGAGAGGGAGAGAGAAGAGGAGAGGAGAGAGAGAGGGAGAGAGAGGAGAGAGAGAGGGAGAGAGAGGAGAGAGAGAGAGGAGAGAAAGAGAGAGGAGAGAGGGAGAAGAGGAGAGGAGAGGAGAGAGAGAGAGGGAGAGAGAGAGGGAGAAGAGGAGAGGAGAGGGAGAGAGAGAGGAGAGAGAGAGGAGAGAGAGAGAGAGAATTGCAGACTGCATCACCACTTGTGAAGCTTTCCCCCTGCAGGTGGGGAGCTGGGGGCTCAAACCCAGACCTTTAAGCTGGTCCTTCCGCTTTGTGCTGTGTGCACTTTACTGAGTGCGCCACCATCCGGCCCCGTGACCAGCCTTCTGGATACTGAGCACCTGTATGCCTTTGACACTGGAGACGCATAGGCAGATGGGTCCCATCCACAAGAGGCTTGCTGTGCAGACCTCAGCAACACCACCGAGATCATCGCACCCCAGATCCCATCACATAACCGTCCTCCCAAATGCTGGAATGTCCTAGGCACCACCTCTAGCTGAGTGCCCCCCTCCACCCCTCCACCTCTCTCTCTCTCTCTCTCTCTCTCTCTCTCTCTCTCCCTCTTTCCCTCCCTTTCTCTTGACCCACATGTCCCTGTCACCTGCCCACCTCACTCAATATGCTAGGCTCTTACATGCAGCAAGCTGGAGACATCAGTCTTAATCTCAGATACTACGTGGGGGCTGGTTTTCATATCTCTGAATGGAGATGTGGTTATTGGAATCCAGGGACCTCTTGTCAGAGTCTGGAGCATGTGAGGGGAGACCACAGACAGGGCTGTTTGGTGTAAGATCACAGGTTCCGACATCTGGGGTTTTTGGAAGCTGTGGTGTCCTTGTCAGTGAGGAGAAGGCATTTCTGTCACTGTGGGGAAGACGTAGGAGTCAGAGTGTGCAAGGCATTGCCGCCACTCCTGGCCCGTCGTGGACGTTAAGCTCAGAGCTGAGTGTCGCGCTCAGACAGCAGATCAGTCCCTCTGCAGCACTGTGACCTTGGAGGGGTCCTGTGACCTTTCTCCCTCTGCTCTGTAGACTGGAGGTAGGGCAGCTTCAGGGGCAGTGGGTGGGTGCCGGGAGAGCCTCCTGGTGTAGCCTCCTCTCTCTTTTTCCTAGAGAAAGACATGGCAGAGCCTAAGATTTTTCCGGTTCTGTTCTGTCATTTACAGATGGGAAAACTGAGGTCCATGGAGCAGACACGTGACTCTCAGGCCTGCCCCCTCTCTTGGTGGTATGGGGGTGAGACCGTGAGAGCCCTGTGCCAGTCTCCTGGGGCACCTCTTCAGAGGAAGGCTGTCTGCCTGGGTTGGGAGAGGAGGAGATGACACATTCTCTCAGCACTACATTTGGGAGATTCTGACTCCAGTTCCATCAAGCCCCGGAATTGTGGGAAGGAGGGAGGGGGGAAGAGGCCCGCACCCAGTGACTCCTGGGCTGGGATTCAGTGACAGGAGCTGTGGCGAGATCCCGCATTACTGAGCCTTCATTACTTCTACAAAATCTGTTCCAGTGGGTTCACCCAGGGCGATGAGGCGCCGTTGTGAATAATTCAACTCCACTTGTCAAGGGGGCCGGGGACGGGGATGGTGAAACGGAGACAGGTGCGGGAGATGAAGGTTCTGGGCCCCGACGGGGCTGCTTGAGCCCTGGAAGCTCGGGCCCGGCCAGTTGCCTCTGTGGGTTTCAGCTCCACGTGTCCGGGGGCTGCGGAGAAAACTGGAGAAGGAGTCTTCAGAGTCTCCGAGCTCAGACTGTTGAGCATGGAGCCTGTGTGTGAGGGAGGACGGTCCCAGGCCTCGTGATCTCCCTCCCTTTTGTGAATGGTTCTATGTACCTGTGCCTGTCACACTGTAGGCAGCAGATGGTGACAGCAGACATCCCCAGCTCTTGAGAAGCTCTCTGTCCAGTGGAGAAACTTCTCCGGGAATCTGAGAGCAATTAATTACCCGAGAAGCCCCGAGCCCTATGGAAGCACAGGAGTAGATTGGCTCAGCCTGAGATGGCTTGGCAGTCTTCCTGGAGGAGGTGGTATTGAGCCCTGTCTGGGAGGATGGGTCAGAGTTCTATAAGGGGTGGGGCGGTTGTTCAGAATGGGGTGGCAGAACCCAGGACTTAGAAGGGAGACCAGTCGTTTGTCAAGAGAAGAAGGTGAGTCGCGAGTGTTGGTGGGTGACGGGAATGAATCTGGGAGCCTGCGTGTACAGCTGAGGAAAAGGTTGATTTGTTTATCTGTTTATGTATTTATTTATTTATTGCCACCAGGATTATCTCTGGGGCTCAGTGCCTGCACAATGAATCCACTGCTCCTGGTGGCCATTTTTTTTCTTTCTATTTTTATTTGACTAGACAGAGAGAAATTGTGAGGGGAAGGGAGACAGAGAAACAGAGAGATACCTGCAGATCTGTTTCACCACTCATGAAGTCTTTCCTCCCTGCAGGTTGGGGCCTTGAACCCGGGTCCTTGCACATGGTGGTGATATGTGTACTCAGCTTGGTGCACCACCTCCCGGCCCCCAGGAAAATATCTTTATCTCCAGCTGATGGAACTTTCAGGCGTGAGAGTCTCTTTGCAGAACCAGGATGCTGTCTCCCCAGCCTATGAAAATTCCTTTCTTTTTTCCCCCTCTATCTTTTAAACTATTTTTTAAAAAATATTTTATTTTTAATGAGAGAGAAGACAGTGAAAAACCAGAGCTCTGCTCAGCTCTGGCTTGTGGTGATGAAGGGGATTGAACTTGAGACCTCAGAGCCTCAGGCATGAAAGTACTTTGCAGAAACCTGATGCCTTCTCTCCAGCCCCATTTATTTATTTATTTTTTATCACTGCCAGGTTTATTGCTGGGGGTTGCAGGACAAATCCACACCCCCAAAAGCTGTCTCTCCCCACTCTTTCTTTTCTTTAATTTATTTCACAGGAGAGAGAGAGAGAGAGAGAGAGAGAGAGAGAGAGAGAGAGAGAGAGAGAGAGGAACCCGCAATAATATTTTTCTGCTGTGAAATATCCCCACTGCCGATTGGGAGTGAGACTTGAACCCAGGTCCTTGTATATGATAACATATGTGCTCTATTGGGCTCAGGACTATCCAGCTGCGAATGTTTTTAAAGATTATATTTATTCATGAGAAAGACAGGAGGAGAGAGAGAAAGAACCAGACATCACTCTGGTACAGGTGCTGCTGGAAATTGAACTCAGGACCTCATGCTTGAGAGTCCAGTGCTTTATCCACTGCGCCACCTCCCAGATCATGGACATGGATGTTTCTAAGCCCCCAGCCTCCACAGCTGAAAATGAGGAGATGTGGGGACCCAGAAAAAACCAGCCTGACCTGTGGGAACGAACGCTCCCAGAGTTGACCTGAAGACAGTTAAAGGGAGAGGGGAAAAGACGGCTGAGGGGAGCTGGGTGTGGATAGGGTGGCCCTGCCTCCGTGTTAGGGAACGTTTTTTGTTTGTTTTTTCTTCTCTCTCTCTTTATCTCTCTCTTTCTTCCCTTCTTTCTTCTCTTTTTCTTTTTTACCAGAGCACTGCTCAGCTCTGGCTTATGATGACGTGGGGAATTGAACCTGGGACCTTGGGACCTCAGGCAGGAGAATCTGTTTGCATAACCAGTATGCTATCTACTCTCTGTAATGTCTATTTTTATTTAATAATAAAGCTTTTTGTTCTGGTATAAATGAAATCATGGGGCACATAAGGGCCATGGTGGATGTGGCCAGAAGTTGTTTGAGCTCTTTCTCAACTGCTGCTCTGTTCAGTTCTCCCTTCCCTCTCCGGCTGCACCCTTGGCTCCTGGAACCCCCAGTTTCACAGCTGACTAGTCTTCAACTCCTTGCCTGCTTTGGGGGAGCCCAGACTCCGGCATGTTGCTGAAGGGTAGGAGATGGGGGAGGTGTTGCCTCTCTCAGGAAGAAGGACCAGAAGGACTGGCTCAGAGAGGGCAGTCAGCTTTCCCCACTTGGCCGAGCCAGGAAGGGAGGAGCCTGCTTCAGCACTCAGGTCTGGGACTGAGAGAGAGTAGAGAGAGTTCACCTGGTGGCGTGTGCACCTCGCCACGCGTATGGCCCAGGTTCAAGTCCCCGCACCACACGGGAGGAAACTCCGGTGCTGTAACATCTCTTCTCTCTGTTTCTCGGAATTTAAAAGTGGCCCAGGCCAGTGCATCGTGCACGCAAAGGACTGCTCTCTGTAAATAAAGTCAGAATAATAATAATAACAGAACCCAGGTCTGTTTGGTTGAGGAGACCCTCGCTGGCAGTGTGTGAAGAGGAAAGAGAGCCTCAGTTTCTGGAGCCGAATCCTTACTGGGGTCTCGTTTCCAGGACAGAGGAAGCCGAGAGTCTGGCTTTCCCAAGGACTGTGCGTGTGGGAGGGGTGACACTTAGCTTGGCATTGAGAGGGGACACTGCTGGCCCCCAGCCTAGGCTGGAGAGTGCCCTGGGAAGGGCTGACCTTAGGGGTTGAACTATGCACAGCAAACTGCAGAGTCAGGCCAGACAAATAGCTCCCTTGGTTGGTGTGCTGGTTGGCTATGTGGACAACGCAGGTTCAAGCCTGGCTCCCACCACATCCGAGGTCATTTTGGTGCTGTGGTCTTTCTCCCCCTCCTCTTTCCTCTCCGTCTTTCTCTCTCTAAAAGCATTTGTGGAGAATCACGTGATGAGGAGCCCAGTCATGCCCAAGGCCAGTGAGAGCCACCCAGAGAGAGAGCCCTGCAGGCAGGGCTGTGGAAATATAAAGGGAACCGGAAGGGACGAGTCAGAGCCGAGCCCGGCCCAGCCCTCGCCAGCACAGATGGTGCAATTAGAGGACTGGGCACATTCTCTGCAGAAGATGATGCCACTTGAGGAAAGGAAACAGTTCTGCGGGGGTCTTTTCTCTGTTTTAGAAGCAGCCGGCACCGTGTAATTCCTTCAAGTAAATTGTATTATTTAAGTGCTCGGGGTGGGGAGGCAGCCAGGGCGCTCGCTTCTGTGTGGAAATCAGGGAGCTTCTGGGCACTTGTATCGGGAGCACCTACTGGGGACCAGAGGAGGGGAGCAGCCCGGGTTAGGGCAGGGGGGATCCTGGGGGCAGACGGCACCCCTACATTGGCATCCAAGGCAGAATGGGGTCCTCCCCTGAGGTGACTCTGCCTGGCCCCCCAAGATCAGGGCAGAGTGGAGGGTTCAAGAGCTCCTCCTGTCTCACCCGTGGCCTCTTCTCCCTTTCCACCCCCAAGGTCTCCTTAGGCCTGGGCCGTCTGTCCAGCTGCCCCTGTGTCTGCAGGCGGCCACCGCCTCTCCCAGCACTCACAGGGCTTCTTAAAGGCAGACACAGCAGGCACTCAGTAAACTCAGTAAATAGGAGCTGAGTGACTGTATGTGTGTGTGAGAGTGTGTGTGTGTGTGTGTGTGAGTGTGTGTGTGAGTGTGTGTGACTGTGAGTGTGTGTGACTGTGTGTGTGACTGTGTGTGTGTGACTGTGTGTGTGTGTGTGTGAGTGTGTGTGACTGTGTGTGTGAGTGTGTGTGACTGTGTGTGTGACTGTGTGTGTGTGAGTGTGTGTGTGACTGTGTGTGAGTGTGTGTGGAGTGTGTGTGACTGTGTGTGTGAGTGTGTGTGTGACTGTGTGTGACTATGTGTGTGTGACTGTGTGTGTTTGTGTGAGTGTGTGTGACTGTAAGTGTGTGTGTGACTGTGTGTGACTGTGTGTGTGAGTGTGAGTGTGTGTGTGAGTGACTGTGTGTGTGACTGTGTGTGAGTGTGTGTGTGACTGTGTGTGACTATGTGTGTGTGACTGTGTGTGTTTGTGTGAGTGTGTGTGACTGTAAGTGTGTGTGTGACTGTGTGTGACTGTGTGTGTGAGTGTGTGTGTGAGTGACTGTGTGTGTGACTGTGTGTGAGTGTGTGTGTGACTGTGTGAGTGTGTGTGTGAGTGTGTGACTGTGTGTGTGAGTGTGTGACTATGTGTGTGTGACTGTGTGTGTTTGTGTGTGTGACTGTGTGTGTGAGTGTGTGTGACTGTGTGTGTGTGACTGTGTGTGTGAGTGTGTGTGTGAGTGTGTGTGTGAGTGACTGTGTGTGTGACTATGTGTGTGTGAGTGACTGTGTGTGTGACTGTGTGTGTGTGAGTGTGTATGAGTGTGTGTGTGAGTGTGTGTGTGTGACTGTGTGTGAGTGTGTGTGTGTGACTGTGTGAGTGTGTGTGTGAGTGTGTGTGTGACTGTGTGTGTGAGTGTGTGTGACTGTGTGTGTGAGTGACTGTGTGTGACTGTGTGTGTGAGTGACTGTGTGAGTGTGTGTATGTGACTGTGTGTGTGAGTGTGTGTATGTGAGTGTGTGTATGTGACTGTGTGTGAGTATTGTGTGAGTGTGAGTATGTGAGTGTGTGTATGAGTGTCTGTGACAGTGTGTGTGACTATGTGTGTGTGTGACTATGTGTGTGTGTGACTGTGTGTGTGACTGTGTGTGACTCTGTGTGTGTGTGTGTGTGTGTGTGTGTGTGTGTGTGTGTGTGTGTGTGAAAGGCTTGCCACTCCTGCTATAACTTGAGCTCCCTTGTCCCTTGGGAATCTGGGTGTGTGTGTGTGTGTGTGTGTGTGTGTGTGTGTGTGTGTGTGTGTTTAAAGGGAAGAGACGTCACCCTAGGGGAGCCGGAGGGAAACTGAGATGGGAGCTGAAGCCTGCTGGGCTAGCCTGGGGATCCTGGTAGGTATTTAGGAGCTTGTAGAAGGCCTGTTGATCCCAACTCAGTCCTACTTCTTTTTTTTATAACATTTTTAAAAAAATTTTATTGTATGAAGACAACCAGATATCTAGAGAGGATGGGGAGATAGAGAGGGAGAGAGACAGAGAGACACCTGCAGCCCTGCTTCACCACTCGTGAAGCTTTCCCCCTGCAGGTGGGGACCAGGGGCTTGAACCTGGGTCCTTGCACACCGTAATGTGAGAACTTAACCAGCTGCACCACCACCTGGCCCCCTCAGTCCTACTTCTCCCTCACCCTGTGTACTAGGGGGCTGTTAGCTCTCCATGGTAATTCATGCCCCTTCCCTATGCCCCTCCTCCAACTTCCACCCTATAGTAACTAAGAAAATAAAAGAAACTTCGCCCAGGGTTTGTCTGGGCTTTAACAAACGTGAGGCTCATCACATCGCGGGCTGTTCAGGGATATAAAACTGGCAGCAGAACAGGGCAGGGGAGCAAAGAGAGGCTGGTTGTGATGGCGGGACTGTGAGTCTGGAAGCCAGTTCCCAGCCTGGGCTACACGTGTCTGGGTCCCAGGGAGGAGGAGAGCAGACAAGGGCGGCAGGGACAGAGCGGTTTCCACCAGACACTCACTTAAATAATTTCCTGCACACCCACAGTCCTTTGTGGGTTTGCATAAGTCTGTTGTGTGTACGCTTGTCAGGTTGACATCGGCCGTATGCTAATTACGTTCATGTCCCAACACACCCTGGGTACAGCCCCCTGCGGGGAGCAGAGGCTGGGGCTCACAGGCTGCGGAGGACAGAGGCCAAGTCCCTCCTTTCCATAACTGTGATCTGCTGCGGAGAAGGCAGAGGCTGGTTTGCTTCTAGGACAGGGAGGGGGTGAGAAGGCGGAAGGCCTCCCTACTCTTGTTCCTCTCAAAGGTGCTAAAGTATCGTTCCCTTCCCAAAGCTGGGGACAGACAGGTGAGAGGAGAATCTGGGCAAAGTGAGTCGGCTTGGGGCTGAAGAGACAGCACAATGTTTATTCAAAAGACTCTCATGCCTGAGGCTCCAGACTCCCAGGTTGAATCTCCAACACCACCATTAACCAGAGCTCAGCAAGGCTCTGGTGTTTCTCCTTGTGGCCCCTCTCTGCATCACTCTCATTAGGCCTGAACCCACTAGGGACAGACAGACACAGGCTGGGGGTGTGGGTCCGTCTGCCAACACCCATGTCCAGCAGAGAAGCAGTTACAGAAGCCAGAACTCCCACCTTCTGCTCCCCATAAAGAATTCTGGTCCGCACCCCTAGAGGGATAAAGAATAAGGAAGCTTCCAATGGAGGGGATGGGACATGAACTCTGGTGGTGGGAACTGTGTGGAATTGTACCCCTGTTATCCGACAATCTTGTTCATCATTATTAAATCACTAATTTTTTGTTGTTGTTGTTGTTGAAAATTTAGCTGGCTGGACACAGGGCTGTACATGCCGCAGACTGTGACTCCCGCCTGCCTTCTCTGGGGCTGTCCCTGACTGCCTGTTACTGCCTGGGTGTCTGGGGGTAGTCGACCCTCTTCAGATCATTCATACATGCATATGAGCTGCCAGGTTGAGCAAGGCACAGGCGCACACACTGGGAGGAATCCACAAGGCAAAGATAATGCCGTCTGCAGAAGGGCGCATAACCCGCCAGTTACGCAGTGGTTGAGCAGGGACTCTGTCCGGCTTTCATTGCTGAGGCAAGACTGCACATGCGTCCTGCCCCATGTGCCCCAGTCCTGTGCCATTGGCTAGAATTTTACGGGGAGACTCAGGAAGAGAAAGGAGGACTGGGAGGCATGTGGGGTCCACGAGTTTCCAAGAGGGCTTTGCGACTGTCTTTGCTAGCAGAGACTGAAGCAGGACTACTCCCTCATTCTTGTCCTTTGCAAGGTGACTGATGGTAAAACCTGACTGTCGGGACCTAAATTATTCTTCGTCAGAAAAGGCTTCATCTATGATTCTCCCAAGATGTGGAGCTTCATGTAGGAGGAGGGGCTGTCCACCAAGTCCTGAGCTCAGCCCCCTGTTCTGTTCCTCCCCTCCCCACCCTGCTCCCCATATCCCAGCCTGACCAGGACTTGGCCTCCTGTCCTTTCACCAGATATCATCCCCAGCCCTCTCCTGGCAAAGCGTTGGGGGTTTCTCTGCAAGGTCAACACCGAATCCCCTCATTATGTTATCCAAGATCCAAGGATCTCCCAAGAGCCTGGAAAATACAGAGCAGCTTCCACGGCAGCCAGAGCCCTTGTGCACAGGACAAGGACACGCTGTGGTGGTCGGGCCTGCTCCCGACAGCTGGTGCAAGCTCGGGGTGGGTGCCGCTCTGTCTCCTAACCGACTGCCCCAGGCTCACAGAATGTTCTTTGTAAAGGGTCCCTGGGACTTTCAGATTCCATGATGACTCCTCCAGACAGAAGTGGTGTGGGGCCCTTTTTGGCTCTTGGAGACCCGTGACTATTTTCTGTCTCTGTGACCCTGGTTAAGCCTCTCACTGGTACCGGGCCTCATTTCTCCAACTGTGTATTGGGATTGTGGAAGCAGAGGAGGGCATGTGTAGGCTACCTGCAAATGCTTCCTTGTTTACTACAAAGCACCTTCAGTAGCCAGGGAGTCTGGTATTGGCAGAAGCGGGACTCCTAGAGCCAGTTCCCCATTGGATAGCGTGGGAAGGCTGCGTATGTTATATGCAGACATGATTGCATACAGACATAGGCACACAGGTTGACTTCTGAGGGATCAACTCCATGTCACTATGGGGTTGGCCAATCTGAATTCTGTACATCCAGTGAGCAGGTCAGAGATTCAGATAAGAGTTTATATTTCAGCCTTTTGGTTTTTTTTTCTATTTATTTTCTTTCATGTTTTCTTTACAAGGGCGTTAGTGTTTTATAGTCGACAGTAAATACAACAGTTTGTACATGCATAACATTTCCCAGTTTCCCACATAACAATACAACCCCCACCAGGTCCTCCTCTGCCATCCTGTGATATTTCCACCCTTTAAAAAATCTTTATTTTACTTTATTTTGGGGTAGATAGAAACAGAGAGAAATTGAGAGGGGAGGGGGAGATAGAGAAAGAGAAAGAGAGACACCCGCAGCCCTATGTCACCACTCGTGAACCTTTCCCCCTGCAGGTGGGGGCCAGGGGCTTGAACCCGGGTCCTTGCTCTCTGTAATGTGTGCATTTAACCAGATGTGGCATCACCTGGCCTCAGTAGTTTAGTCTTGAGTTTGAAATGCACAGAGCAGGCCAGCTGGCTGGAAACTCAGATAACATTTCTGTGTTGTGTTCTAGAGTAGGGATTGTCAGTTCTTCAAAAAAACCTCAGTCTTTTCTCTCAAAAGACATTTAACTGATCAGATGAAATGTGCCCGCAGCAGGGTGTGTGTTTGTCTGTTGATTTCAGTGTTACTCACAGTTGAAAAATACATTCACAGGGGCCGGGTGGTGGCGCACCTGGCTGAGCGCACATGCTACAGTGGACAAGGAAAAATACATTCACAACAGCGCCCAGGCTGGTGTTCAGCCAAAGAGAGGCTGCCATGTCCTAGCCAAGTGGACACGTGGAATCAGCCGTCACCACCCACCTGGTCTGTGAGGACTCCCCATGTTCTACCTCTCAAGCTGCCAGTGGGTGGGTGGGTGGGTGGGTGGGTGGCACTGTTCCAGGGCTGTGTCCCCACGGACACGGATGCATCATGAGGTGTAGGCTTATCTTTCCCAGCACAACAATCTTTTTCTAATAAGCCTTTTGTCAAAAAATAGGTTTGTTTACTTACTTATTATTGGATAGAGGAAACAGAGTTGGCAGTCAGCTGAGGTGAAGAACAAACACCTCATCACAGACCCCTGCAAGCATCAACCCGGCTTTGACCTGGCACGTTATGATCAGGCCCTCCTCAATCGCTATCGAACAGGCCATGGCCGGTGCGCCGCTATGTTCCATCGCTGGGGAGCCAGAGACGACCCGAACTGCCCCTGCGGCTCCAGACAGACTATGACCCACATAGTCAATGACTGCCACCTCTCCAGATTCAAAGGAGGTCTCGAAACTTTACATCAGGCTCAACCTGACGCTGTTGACTGGCTACGGAAGAAGGGCAAACGCTAGAAGAAGAAGAATTGGATAGAGACAGAGAGAAATTGTGAGTGGAGTGGGAGATAGAGAGAGGGAGAGACAGAGAGACACCTGCAGCCCTGCTTCACCACTTGTGAAGCTTTCCCCCTGCAGGTGGGGACCAGGGGCTAGAACCTAGGAACTTGCACTTTGTAATGTGTGTGTGTAACCAGGTGTGCCACAGTCTGGCCCCTCCATTGCAACAATCTAATTGCAGGCATAATTACTAGATACTTACAGGTACTTACTAGATGGTGAAGTATACACTTTTATGAGGACAGGAATCTTTATCTGTTTTCTTTATTTATATATCCACATTAGGATCTCAACAGATCCATTTTAAATATTAACAGATATGTCTAGAATATCTGTTGTTTGGAGTTGAGAGGTAGAGACGTGTTTCAACTGCCTCTTTCCCCTGGCTTGAATCTACATCTCCTCTCCTGGTTGCTTTCGGCCCCCTTCTCTGACTTTCTCCTTGCTTAGCCAAGTTATGCTCTGAGGGTGCATCTGAACAAGTCCCCAAGAAACACCTGACCTCCTTAAAAAACAGAAGGGTCGGGAGTCGGGCGGTAGCGCAGTGGGTTAAGAGCAGGTGGCGCGAAGCACAAGGACCGGTATAATGATCCCGGGTTCAAGCCCCCGGCTCCCCACCTGCAGGGGAGTCGCTTCACAGGCGGTGAAGCAGGTCTGCAGGTGTCTGTCTTTCTCTCCCCCTCTCTGTCTTCCCCTCCTCTCTCCATTTCTCTCTGTCCTATCCAACAACGAAGATAGACAACAATAATAACTACAACAATAAAACAAGGGCAGCAAAAATGGAATAAATAAATAAATAAATAATATTTAAAAAAAAACACAAAACACAGAAGGGTCCCACTGGAAGGAAGAATTTGCGTCAACTTCTTAACCGTTCAACTTCCTCATTCCCGAAACGCATAGTTAGCATCCCAAGAGGTGAGACACCGCGTGCATGGCGGCTTCAGAATGGGGGGGGGGGGGCAGGATTCCTGATCTTCACCTCGTCAAAACCAAACACGCAAGCAGATAGAAACAACCTTGTCACTCGCACCTTTCTGAAGATCGCTCAGTTTAGACTTCTGACCGTGGCCGCTTGGATCCTTGTCCAGACTCCAGTAACTGGCTTCCGCCTCCTCCATGCTGGCCTCCAAACCCAAGATTCAAATCCTTCCCCTGCTCCGCCCTCTACCTGCCACCCCCTTGATCTTCTCTTCACTCAGAGAACGGAGTGGCAGCCTGAACAAGTACATTAGCTCACGCCAGAGACTTTCAGCGCACATAAGAGTTCAGTCCAATGATCTGCCGCAAGACTCGGTAACCTTCCTGCGAGGGAACAGAGAGTCAATATTTTTGGCTTTGCAAGCCATCCGGTGTCTGCCATGACTGTCCCAAGCTGCTGCTAGGGCACAAAAGCAACCGTGATTCCTAAGTGAATGAAGATGGCTGTGTTTCCATAAAACTTTATTTATAACAACAGGCAGTGGACCAAACTGAGCTTCAGGATGATAGATTATTCACTCTTTTTTATTTTATTTTATTTTTTATTATTATTTTATTTATTCCCTTTTGTTGCCCTTGTTGTTTTATTGTTGTAGTAGTTGTTGGATAGGACAGAGAGAAATGGAGAGAGGAGGGGAAGACAGAGGGGGAGAGAAAGACAGACACCTGCAGACCTGCTTCACCGCCTGTGAAGCGACTCTCCTGCAGATGGGGAGCTGGGGGCTCGAACCGGGATCCTTACTCCGGTCCTTGTGCTTTGCGCCACCTGCACTTAACCCGCTGTGCTACCGCCGCACTCCCAGATTATTCACTCTTAATCTAGAAGCTCTACCAAGATTCCGTCTTTGCTCTCCTCTCCCCCTCAACAGCTGCCATTCTCGGCCCGGGATACTCCATCTTTATTTTTCTGGGCTATATCTCCTATATCTCGCACATACTCCAAGTTTATCTTCACCTCACAGTCTTTTCACTTTCTTTTCCTTCCTTAGAATACTCTTTCCCTGAATCTTAACAGGTCTGACTCCTATGCATCCTATTACAGATATTTAAGGCAAGAGTAAGGCTTCATTTTTCTGATTTGTTTAGCTAAGAATCACACTCCACTTAAATCATACTTTACCATGTCCTTTTTAAATTTTCTTTGGAGCAGTTGTATTCTTTAAATTTACTTGTTGTTTGTTTGCTTATCCATCCGTCCATCCGTCCGTCCATCCATCCACCCATCCTCCACATACTCATACTTCCATCTGCTGTCTCTTCATCCATCCATTCCTCCTACTTATTATATGTCTATCTGTCTTTCCATTCATGTGTCCATCCATGCACCCTTCCATCCATCCGTCCGTCCGTCCGTCCTTCACCCATAGTCTGACTCTTCCATCCAGAATATAAACCCCGACAGGGAACTGATTTGCCCTTCACAATCACTAGTGCAGTCCTGCTATCCAGAGTCACGGCAAGCAGTAGACATGGTGTTTACTCAGTAGTGAGTTAGCTGCCGCCTCATTCACCTGCGTGTCCACGGTCACAGAGATGCCATGCGGCATGTCACAGTGAGACTGATTGCTGCCACCCCCTGTCTCCTCTGCTTGGTCTTTGTCAACTCTGGACCGTAATGTCCTTCTCCAAAGTAGAGGAGACTTAAAAGAGTGTATCAGGCCACCACCCATGGGAGCCTCCATGGGAGCGCTTGTCTGAAGCTCGTCTGGAGTGATGTGGAAGATACCTGAGAGCAAGTTGTCTCCCAGACAAGTGTTTAATTATCCTATTGGAAGACACTCACTGGACACTAGGGTTTTTTAAAATAATTATTAATAGTGTATTAAACAATGAATTATCAGGAACCATGAAAATTAATTACATTCCTTGGAGTTAATTAAATTATTTCTTTAGCGGGACAAGAGGCTAAGCAGACATGAAGATGAAGCACCTTACTATGAATGTGTGCAGGAATAGTGGATGTGAGGAGGCAGGGTGCCCTTCCCTCGCCAGCCAGCCAGGGCAAAGGGCTCAAGGAGCAGGGTGGGGCTTTGGGGACCTTGCAGAGTTCTGCAGGGAGAACGAGGAAGAGGGGGAGGGAGAGGAGGCTGCCTGAACCCTCACTGCCACGAGCTGACTTGGTGGCTCTCCGGCATCAGCTCCATGTCGGCTGCGTGAGACGCAGAGCAGAAGCAGACAACCTAGCTTTCTTTGATGCCTTTACCCGCAGAACCTGAGCGACAGTTTCTGTCTCTGTCTTTCTACCTTTTCTTTTCTCATCAGTCTATTATCCATGGCTTCTTTCTTTGTCCCTCCCCCTCCCTTCGTTTCTTTTATTTTTAATAATTAATCTTTTTGAAAAAAAGTATTATCTCTATTTATTGGATAGAGACAGCCAGAAATTGAGAGGGTATAAGATGAGATGCAGGAGGAGAGAGAGAGAGAGACATCTGTAGCACTGCCGCATCACTTGCAAAGCTTTCCCCCTGCAGATGAGGACCTGGGTCTTGAACCCGAGCCCTTGCACATTGTAACATGGACTCTCAACCACATGCACCACCACCTGGCCACCTTCCTTACTTCTTTCTCTCTATCTCTTTCTTTCTATTGTAAGAGACAGAGGGAGACAGACAAAGGGAGAAGAAAAGATACCACAGCACTGCCACATCACTTGCAAAGCATCCCTTTCCCCCACCCCTTTCATCATTTCATTAAGGACAGATGGGTGGCTAAGGATGTTGTGGTATAATTATACATGCAATGGAATACTACGCAGCAGTTAAGAATGATGAAGTCAGAGGATCTCACTCATAGGCAGAAACTAAGAAACAAGAGCAGAAAAGAGCAACATGAAGTAAAATTTGGACGTGGCCCCTTTTTCCGGTGCTTTGCTTGAGTGCTTGGAGATCTGAACCTGGGTCCTGGTGCTTGATGAAGTGTACACTCTCCCAGGTGAGCACTGCCTGGCCCCCCTCATTCTTCTCTCTTACACTTTTCCTTTCCCGATTGATGTGGGCCAGGCATATGAGCTGAGCACGGGGAATTCAGAGGTAAGTCAGTCAAAATCCCACCCTTCCTGGAGTTCTTGGTCAAGGAGAGAGACCGGACACCATGAATATTGATTCAGAGCTTGGCATTGGCCATCCAGCTTTGGACCTTTCTCGTTTGTTGGGTTTAAGATGTTGGGCAGATTTCCTGCATCCTCCAAAGCTTGCTACCTAGTCTGTAAACAGCCCCTCCATGAAGGAGGCACTGCAGGGCCTGGTGAATTATTTGTTTTTAAATCTTTTTATTTACTTATTGGATACAGCCAGAGAAAAATCGAAAAGGGAGTGAGAGATAGAGAGGGAGAAAGAGAGAGAAAGAGAGAGACACCTGCAGCCCCACTTCACCACTCCTGAATCTTTCCCACTGCAGGTGGGGATCAGGGGCTTGAACCCTGGTCCTTGTGCCCTGTAACGTGAGTGCTTAGCACCCCCCCCCTGGCAAGGCGTGTAATACAGTGCTTGGGTAGAGTTAAGTGCTCAGACACGAGGCCAGGTGTTGACCATGGGCCATTTGATTGGTTTCAGTCACAAGCAAAGGAGTGTGGCCCAGCCTGGCCTGTGAGGGTCAGTGGAGCTTTTCTGAAAGGGAGATAGGTTCCTGCGTCTCTAAACATGGGCTGATGTTGGCTCTGGAGGCGTGAGGGGTGCCTTCCAGGCAGAGGGAGCAGCAGGAGCAAAGGCAAGGAGGCCTGCGTGGGTGGGGCCAGGGGCTAGAACTGCACCCTAGAACTGCATCCCCAAGTTGTGGCCAGAGAAGCAGTGGGGGGGTGGGGAGAGGGAGAGGGAGAGGAGAGGGAGAGGAGAGGAAGAGGAGAGGGAGAGGGAGAGGGAGAGGGAGAGGGAGAGGGAGAGGGAGAGGGAGAGGGAGAGGGAGAGGGAGAGGGAGAGGAAGAGTAGAGGGAGAGGAGAGGGAGAGGAGAGGGAGAGGAGAGGGAGAGGAGAGGGAGAGGGAGAGGGAGAGGGAGAGGAGAGGGAGAGGGAGAGGGAGAGGGAGAGGGAGAGGGAGAGGGAGAGGGAGAGGGAGAGGGAGAGGAGAGGGAGAGGAGAGGGAGGGAGAGGGAGAGGGAGAGGGAGAGGGAGAGGGAGAGGAGAGGGAGAGGGAGAGGGAGAGGGAGAAGGAGAGGGAGAGGAGAGGGAGAGGAGAGGGAGGGAGAGGGAGAGGGGAGAGGAGAGGGAGAGGGAGAGGGAGAGGGAGAGGGAGAGGAGAGGGAGAGGGAGAGGGAGAGGAGAGGGAGAGGAGAGGGAGAGGGAGAAGGAGAGGGAGAGGGAGAGGGAGAGGGAGAGGGAGAGAGAGGGAGAGGGAGAGGGAGAGGGAGAGGGAGAGGAGAGGGAGAGGAGAGGGAGAGGGAGAGGGAGAGGGAGAGGGAGAGAGAGGGAGAGGGAGAGGGAGAGGGAGAGGAAGAGTAGAGGGAGAGGAGAGGGAGAGTAGAGGGAGAGGAGAGGGAGAGGAGAGGGAGAGGAGAGGGAGAGGAGAGGGAGAGGGAGAGGGAGAGGGAGAGGAGAGGGAGAGGGAGAGGGAGAGGGAGAGGGAGAGGGAGAGGGAGAGGGAGAGGGAGAGGGAGAGGGAGAGGGAGAGGGAGAGGGAGAGGGAGAGGGAGAGGGAGAGGGAGGTTTCTCCAGCATCATTGAGGCCCAGTTCACATCTGGGTCTTTTTCATGTCGAGGCAGGTGCCCTGTTCAGCTGAGCTATTTGCCAGCCCTTTCCTTGTTGTTTTCTTAACCCTCAGAGCCTGAGGGGTATAATTAGTGCTTCTTGCAGTTTGAAGCTACTGCGTTTTGGGATAATTTATCGCACAGCAATCCGTAGCCAATACAAAGGTGTGCACACACTCCCACCCAGAAGGGTCTAGTGGGAGCTGAAGGTCAGGTTCTTAGCTTGGGGCCAGGGCTCTAGAGGGATACAGCAGGAAGGTGGGACTGGCGATCATAACAGTGCGTAGTTACGGCTTGTATATTATGTTCCAGGCACAGGTCCAAGGGCTTCACATATATTAACTCATCTAACCCTCTGAGGATGCTGCTATTATCATGCTAATTTCAAAGATAACGTTTGAAAACCCCGCAACTAAGAGATAGCGGGAAACTAGGTAGGCGTCTCTCCTGAGCTTTCACGTGGATGGGGCACATTGCGTGGTGTTCAGGTGGGTGCGAGCAGAAGCCAATTCCTTCAGGCTCTGCTTGTGTTTGCTCTTCTGACCTTGTTTTCAACTTCTGCCTGAGAGTGAGATCAGCCCATAAGGAAAATAATTTTTTAAAGACCAGTGTGAATGCATTTCAAAATTGCCATTAAAAAAAAAAGTGCGGGAGTCGGGCGGTGGTGCAGCGGGTTAAGCGCACATGGCGCAAAGTGCAAGGACCAGCGTGAGGATCCTGGAACAGGATGGCAGAGGACCTAGTGGGGGTTGTATTGTTATGTGGGAAACTGAGAAATGTTATGCACGTCCAAACTATTGTATTTACTGTCGACGGTAAAACATAAATCCCCCAATAAAGAGAAAAATGCAAAATAAAAACCATTTTTTGTATCATCAAAGTTTATCTATTGGATAGAGGCAGCCAGAAATTGAGAGGGAAGGGGGATGATATATATATAGAGAGACAGAGAGATCCCTGCAGCCCTGCTTCACCACTCACAAGGCTTTCCCCCTGCAGGTGGGGACCGGGGGCTCAAACCTGGGTCCTTGCACATTGTAACATGTGAGCTCAACCAGGCAACCCACCACACGGCCCCCTGCTGCATGTTTTGTGAGTTGTCACCTTGCTTCTGCCACTGGAGGCCATTGAGAGACAGACTTTCAGCACCAAGGCCAGCTCCACAAGAACTGTTTCTCTTTTCTCTCTTTCCTGCTCTGGTCTCTCTCTCTCCCTCTCTCTCCCTCTCCCTCTCCCTCCCACTTCCCTCCTCCTCCATCCCCATCCCCTCCCCTCCCCCTCCTCTCCCCATCCCCTCCCCTCCCCCTCCCCTCCCCCCCCCACCCTCTCCCCCTCCCTCTCCCTCTCCCTCTCCTTCTCTCCTCTAATCCTCCTCCATTTGCTTTCCCTAATAGAATCCAGTCTTTGCTCCTCCTTGCGGAAGCCCAGAATTTAACCCCAATTCCTGAGGGTCGGAGCCTGCTGGAGTTGTGTTTGTCAAGGTTTTTGCAATTCTCTGGCTCCTCGCAGACATCTCAGCTGGGCTTTGCTTCATGAATCAAGAAGGGTTACCTAAGAGTGCCAGCCCTCCCTTCCTCCCTCCTTCATTTGCCTCAGAGGCTCCATCCCAGAGCCTGGGTGGGTTTGAAATCACTCCCTGGCTTCCTGGAGAATCCAGTCCCACTGTGTATACGCAGGAGACAGGGTCACTGGGGTTCTGGGTCACTCAGCAGTAAAGCTGGGGCTGCAAGGGCTGGAACAGGGAGCAGGGGTGCTGTGGCATTTGGGGAGGGGGATGGCGGCGACTCTTTCCTGGGAGGGTCGCAGTGAAGACCTGTGAGAGACAGGCCCCTGTGGGAAGGGGACTGTGCGCCCCACTCCTTGCCTCCTGGTGAGGGGACCCTGCCCCTCTCTGCTCTCCAGACACAGAGGCTACCAGGCGCCATCTCTGTTTTCCAGATGAAGACACTGAATCCCACCCGAGTGATCTTAGTGTCCTAACTCAGTGACAGGAGGCTGCTTGCTTTCAGGGTTGTCACTGGGGCTAGGTGCCAGCTCTATGAACCCACTGCTCTTGGCAGGCATTTGTTCCCATTTTATTTGATAGGCCAGATATTGAGAGGGTAGAGAAGGTAGACAGGGAGAGAGATAGACACCTGCAGACATGCTTCACTGCTTGTGAAGCATCTCTCCTGCAGGTGGGGAGCCAGGGGCTCGAACCAGGATCCTTGTACTCCACACCTTGTGTACTTAACCCACTGCACCACCGCCAGGCCCCCACATTTTTGGTTTTCATAGCTACCAGGAGCAGGACTTGAATCTCAATATGCCTGACTCCAGAGCCCAAGGAACAGCTGCAGTAAATGAAGGTGGCATGACCAAGGCCGTCAGTATGCTGGCAGCTCAGCCTGGCAGGAGAACCTGGCCCTGGACCACAGACATCACGGCCCTGTCACGGTGACAATCTGCAGTGCAGCCCTCTTAGTCCTCAGGAGGAAGCTTAGGAGGGAAGGCTCTCCTCCCACAGGTGGGGGAATTCTCAGGCTGCAGGATCAAGGCTGGGGTGGGCCGGGGGGGAGGCTGAGTAGAGAGGAGACAGACGTCCCCATCACCAGGCTGCTGCCAAGTTAGACCTGGCAGTGGGTCTCCAACGCCTCACTGCTGTGGCAGTGACTGTGGGGCAGGGGTCCTGCCTCCTTGCATCTCTCTGGGGAGAGGCAGGCATACCCCTTTACCCTGCGCCGGGGGCCGATTCCAGTGTGGGATGGCCACCCCTCTCCCCTCCCTTCCAGGGACCACAGGAGCGTGCAGGCTTCCTTCCGTCCCAGCTGTCAGAGAGACCCAGGCGGGCGGTATGCCACACCTGTTAGAGAGATGATGGATGTTCTGTGTGCCCGGAAGAGAAGGAGCCACGGGAGGGGCATCCAGGAAGGGGACCGCGCCAGGGCCATATGCTGGGAGGTGGAGGTGGTGGCAGCTGCCTGATGGAGTAACTGACAGATGGAGGGCAGAGGAAGGCAGGGCAGGGCTGGGCTGGCTATGGAGGGGCGAGCCAGATCTCCCAGGCCGGGGAGAAGGATACTCAAGCCTCCACAAGAACATTGTGTGTGTGCGCACGCGCGTGTGTGTGTGTGCGTGTGTGAATGTGTGAGTGTGTGTATGTGAGTGTGTGTGTGTGAGTGTGTGTGTGCGTCTGTGTGTGCGTGCATGTGTGTATGTGCATGTGTGTGTGTGCGTGTGTGTGCATCTGTATGTGTGTGCATGTGTGTGCGCATGTGTGCATGTGTGTATGCATGTGTATGTGTGTGTATGTATGCACTCATGTGTGCTCGTGTGCATGTGTGTATGTATGTGCACGTGTGCACATGTGTATGCATGTGTGTGCATGCACGTGTATGTGTGTGTGCACATGTGTGCGTGTGTGCATGTATGTGTGTATGTGCATGTGTGCACACGCGTATGCATGTGTGTGCATGCACGTGTATGTGTGTGCGCATGTGTGCACGTGTGTGCATGTATGTGTGTGTGCATGTGTTGTGTGTGTGTGTGTGTGTGTGTGTGTGTGTGTGTAGGGTGGAGGCCTCTGCTCCTAGTCCAGGAGCAAGGAAGAGTTTCTTCCCTCAAGGAGCTCCCAATCTACTGAGGAGCAGAATAGCCTGGCCTGCATGCCTCCCCGTCAGTCTTACAGAGAGGATGACACCAGAATATGAGAAACTTGACAAGATCCCAGCACTGGACGCCCCACTCCAACGTCCCCGAGAACGCGCTCTATCAAGCAGAGAGCTGAGAGGCAGTGCGGCCTGGTGGGGAGAGCCTGGGCTTTGCGGTTCTGCCTCACTGAGGAGAAGCTGTGTGACCTTGGTGTGTTATCTTGCCTCTAAGAACCTTCCCCCCCTTCTCCTGAACAGGCACTTTTTTTTCTTTAATGGCAATTTTGAAATGCATTCACACTGGTCTTTTAAAAATTATTTTTCTTATGGGATGATCTCACTCTCAGGCAGAAGTTGAAAAACAAGATCAGAAGAGCAAACACAAGTAGAACCTGAACAAATTGTCGTATTGCATCAAATTAAAAGACTCTGAGGTGGATGGGGTGGAGGGAGAGAATACAGGACCAAAAAGGATGACAGAGGACCTAGTGGGGGTTGTATTGTTATGTGGAAAACTGAGAAATGTTTATACATGTACTTACTATTGTATTTACTGTCGAATGTAAATCATTAATCCCCCCATAAAGAAATTTTAAAAAAGGGAGAAAAAGCCTGTCAAAAATTATTTTCCTTAGTGATTTAATACTGATTTACGAAATGACAAGATCACAGGGGTACAACCCCACACCGCTCCCACCACCAGAGTTCTGTGTCCCCAGTCCCCCCACTGGACGCTGCAGCAGTTCTCGTAAGGTTGCAGGTACGGGCTGACTGTTATGTCTACAACTATCTGTCTCTATTTGTCTAGATTTGACCCCACTTTTAAGGTCCCGTCTTCTCTTCTTTCCAAATCACACATAAACCTGTTCTTACTCCAAATGTCCCTCCCTTTTCCCTCTTCTCTCTCTTTCTGGGTCCTGATGGAGTTCAGAGCCCTCTGGGCACCTTCCCCTGACATTTCTCCCCCTCTGGGAGCATGGACCCAGATTCTTTATGGGGAGCAGAAGGTGGGAGTTCTGGCTTCTGTCATTGCTTCTCCGCTGGACATGGGGGCTGGCAGGTCGGCCCACACCCCCAGAATAGGAGCATTTTCAGGAAGTCAGTACTCACACAGCCTCCCAGCTCTATGAGCTGTGGATACTCTAACTTGTGGCATGTGATCTCACTGACCTGTTGTGGGCAAGTGTGAATCACAGAGGACTCCTTGGAGGAAGGGAGGCCTCTGGCTGACCTTGGGGACTTGGCCTCCTTTCTAAGGTCCCGGGAAGATCTCAGTCACTGGGCTGTTCTCGGCCTGGGATGGGCTCACTGCCTCTCTGCACCACTACCAGGCAGCTGAGCTGAGCAGCTCAGGAGTGACGGGCACTGCATTCTGAGGACGAGGAGCGTCTGAGGCTGTGATGCAGACAGCTGCCTGGTGGCCTGCTCACTAGTGGTGGGAAAGCCACAGGGTGTGAGCGTCCCCTGCATCCGCCAGTCACCGACATTCCCCACCTCGGGCGGCCTCACCTCCGCTCCCTTTCACCTGCCCTGGCAGTCCGAAATGTGGACTGGCTGGAAGCTGGAGTCTGGCCAGGCGGGCGGGGCCTGGGGTGTTAGCAGACATGCAGGCCACATGCCAGGGCTGTGGAGAGCAGGGGCGCTGGGGAGCTGTGGAGTCGTGGGATGCAGACTCAGAGCAAGGCAAGGCACTAGGGGCTCCTCTCTGAATGGGCTGACAAGCTCCAGGGACAGACCTTGACCACCGAGGCTTTCTGACCTCGTTCTCCACATGTCCTGACCTTGACCTCCAGGCTTCTTGACCTTGAACTCCAGACTCTCTGGCCTTGACTCCCAGACTTCCTGACCTTGACCTCCAGACCCCCTTGACCTCCATCCTTCTTGACTCAGCCCCTGCCATGTGTGCTTTGTGGTCAAAGCAGAGCCCAGTGAAAAGCAGTGGAAGTCAGAGGGTCAGTCAGGGACCTCCAGGCTGATGTGACCCAAGAGGAGTGTCCACTGAGTCTGGGCCGGAAATGAGGAGAGCCACCCACATAGATGGTTCTTGTCACTGTCATTGCTTGAGCGATTCCCTCCCGTCCTCACACTTGACATGAGGTGAGCAAGCAGCTCCAGAGGGGCTAAGTCACCTTCCCTGGGTCTCACCGATGCACTATGATGAAGCCAGGGACTCAAGTGCAAATCTGGACAATTTCAAATGTAATGCTCCCCACAGGCTTGTCCTGCCCTAGCGGGGAGTTCAGGGGCCGTCTGGGGTTGAGTCCTCCCAGGGGCCTTGACAGGGCTCCAGCAGCAGCTAAGTTGCACTAAGCTGGCGTCACTCTTCAGAGGCATGCTTGCACCTTCACCCCTTCAGCAGACTCTGCGAGACCCTTATTATTTTTTTAAATTCTTTTTCTCTATGGGGGGAGCGGTTAGGGGTTTACAGTCAACAGCAAAATACAGCTGTTGCTCCATGTGTCACATGTCTCAGTTTTCCACATCACACTCTAACCCCCCACTGGTCCTCCTCCACCATCAGGTTCCAGGACCTGAGCCCTCCCCCTCCCCCCTCCCCCAGAGTCTTTTATTTCAGCGCAGTCCACCAACTCCAGTCCCAGTTCTGCTGTGTGTTTTGCCTTCTGCTCTTATTTCTCAGCTTCTGTCCATGAGTGGGATCATCCCATATTCACCCTTCTCTTTCTGGCTGATCTCACTTAACTGGATTCCTTCAAGCTTCATCCAAGATGAGGTGAAGAAGGTGAATCCACCATTTTTATTTATTTATTTTTTATTTCTTTGTTGGGGGATCAATGTTTTATAATTGACAGTAAATACAGTAGTTTGTGCAAGAAAACATTTCCATTAACAATACAAGCCCCACTAGGTCCTCCTCTGCCATCATGTACCAGGACCTGAACCCTCCCTCCCACCCAGAGTCCTTGACTTTGCTGCAGTCCACCAACTCCAGCCCAAGTTCTGCTTTGTGTTTTCTCTTCTGATCTTGTTTTTCAGCTTCTGCTTGTCAGTGAGATCATCCCACATTCATCCTCCTGTTTCTGACTTATCTCACTTAACACGATTCCTTCAAGCTCCATTAAGGATGGGGTGAAGAAGGTGAAGTCACCATTTTTAATAGCTGAGTAGTATTTCATTGTGTATCTAGACCACAACTTGCTCAGCCACTCATCTGTTGTTGGACACCTGGGTTGCTTCCAGTTTTTGGCTATTACAAATTGTGCTACTATGAACATAGCTATACACAGATCTTTTTGGATGGGTGTGTTGGGTTCCTTAGGATCTATGCCCAGGAAAGGAATTGCAGGGTCTTAGGGCAGGTCTACTTCTGGCCTTGTGAAAGTTCTCCAGACTGCTCTCCACAGGGTTGGACCCACTGGCATTCCCACGTGCAGTGCAGAAGGTCCCTTTGTCCCCTGCATCCTGAGAGATCTATGATAGTGTTTGTCTGGCTTAAGGGTACAGCTCTTTGGGCACCAACAAACAAGTATTTTTTGCTGTTGTTTGTTTTGGTCCTTGAAGTGTTCCAGACACAGGGAGTCCTGTCAGCTCATGAAGGGGTATGTGGGGTCACTTGGCCCGAATATCGCACCCACCCACTCCAGGTGTTGAACACATTCTGGTTCAGTTTCCTTGTGGGTCCTTCCCTCTGACTTGCTTCCTGGCTCTCTCTCTCTCTCTCTCTCTCTCTCTCTCTCTCTCTCAGGCCTGAGCTTGACTTGTTCTCTTCAGATGACACAGCTCCTGCTCTTAGCTATAGACTCCCTGTCACCCATAATATTCCCCTGACCCCTTAGGACATGGATCCATCCCAGAATGCTGCCTGAATCCATCCCTGAGCCCACTGACTCCTCCTCTCTCTTGAAGTTCCTGGGTGCCAGCCTGGATGAGACTTCTGTCCTGTGCTTTGAATTCTTCATGGGCCAGAGTCCTTATAGGAGGCTTGTGTTAAAACCAGCCCCATGGTCTGTTTCTCTCCAGTCTCTGCTCCATAGGACAGGGTTGCTCAGAAATAAATGGACAGAGAAGCTCGAAGATGTATAATGACCCAGAGTTATTTCAAAGTGATTATCTGGGATAACAGTAATTATGTCCAAGAACAGAGAAGGTCAAACCTGCTGGTCCTGCTGCTTGACTCCAGCAAGCCTCTTGCCAAGAGTAGCTGCTGCAGATAGACAGAATGGTGAGAGGAGGGGAGGGAGGAGGGAGTGTGAGAAGGAGTGGGTGAGCAAGACAGGCTTCCTGACTAGGAACCTAATTTCTTTTCTTTTTTCCTTTTTTATTATTATTATTATTTATTATTATTATTATTTGCAAGATATCAGGGGTACAGTTCCCACCACCAGAGTTCCCTGTCCCGTCCCCTCCATTGGAAGCTTCCCTGTTCTTTATTTCTCTGAGAGTATGGACCCAAATTCTTTGTGGAGTGCAAAAGGTGGAAAGTCTGGCTTCTGTAACTGTGTCTCTGCTGGACGTGGGTGTTGGCAGGTGGATCCACACCCCCAGCCTGTTTCTATCTTTCCCTAGTGGGGCAGGGCTCTGAAGAGGTGAGGTTCCAGGATACATTGGTGAGGTCGTCTGCCCAGGGAAGTCAGGATGGCATCATAGTAGTCTTGGTGGCTGACAGGTGGTAAGATGTAAAGCAAGATAAATTGTTTAATAAACAGGGACCCAAAAGTAGGAATAGAGCAGATGAGACTAGGGATCTTAGGGTGGATAGAAGCTAGTAAGTCTATTTTTGATGTGTTCCAAAGGGCTCATGATTTTAGTCATTTTTGCCCGAGTGTGATAGCTGACATGCAGGTAGACTAACAGTATAGTCTGAGGAGATGGTGTCAGAGTTGAGAATAGGACTCGAAAGCTGGATCAGGGCAAAGAGTTGCTCCCAAGCATGGGGCAAGTAGATAAATACTATTGATGGTTTCTAACCAGTAGCTCAAGGAGGCTGCGCTAGGCTGAGTTCCCTGCGGAACCTAAGCTGTCAGTTCCTCATCTCAGCCAGGAAACCCCAGGCTTGGTGGTTGTCAGGTGTGGTGAGGAACAAGGGTGACTCTCCACGGGGTCCTGATGGATTGGGAGGAGCTTGCGGGCTGGTCTTTGTCCTGCTTTGTTCTCTCTCTCTGTTCTTCTTCTTTCTCTGTTTCCATCGCTATGGTGTTCACACACTCACAACCTGATTATCCATCCAGTCACCTTATCTACCTAACACATTTCTCCTCCACACGCCCAATCATGCACCCCCCTCTCATCCATATTCACTTCTTTTTCATCTTCCACTTTTTCAGTCTTCCACGACCCACATGTCCACCCATGTACCCTTTCCCCTCCTCACATTGATAGGCATCCATGCATCCAGCTTCATCTGTCCATGTTTTTACTGTTTATTGTTCTTTCTTTTAAATTGCCAATTACATTCTTTCTTTCTTATTTGTAAAAAGGAAACACTGAAAAAACTATAGGATAAGAGGGGTACAACTCCACACAGTTCCCAACACCAGAACTCTGTATCCCATCCCTCCCTTGATAGCTTTCCTATTCTTTATCCCTCTGGGAGCATGGACCCAGGGTCATTGTGGGATGCAGAAGGTAGAAGGTCTGGCTTCTGTAATTGCTGCCCCACTGAACATGGGTGTTGACAGGTGGATCCATACTCCCAGCCTGTCTCTTTTCTAGTGGGGCAGGACTCTGGGGAAGTGGGGCTCCAGGACACATTGGTGGGGTTGTCTGTCCAGGGAAGTCTGGTTGGAATCATGGTAGCATCTGGAACCTGGTGGCTGAAAAGAGAGTTAACATACAAAGCCAAACAAATTGTTGAACAATCATGGACCTAAAGGCTGGAATAGAGCAGATGAAGAGTTGGGGGGGGGTCTCCATTTTATAGAGAGCTAGATTCCAAAGGGCCTGTGGATATAGCGGTTTTTGTTTTTTTGTTTGTTTGTCTGCTTTCCCCTGAGCCTGACATCTGACAATCTGACATGCAGGTGGATCCAAGCTATTGTCTGGGGAGATGACGTCATGGCTGGAAAAAGGACCAGAAATCTGGATCAGGGAAGAGAGTAGCTCCCAAATATGGGAAAGGGGTATAAATATTGTTGACTGTAAACCCCATCAACTTGATGTGATCTGGGGCCCATATTCAGCTTAGGAGCCTGTGTGACCTCCGCATCCCTGTAGACCTGAGCTCACATTTTGTGGTCATGGGTAGGAACATTCCAAGCTGCCCCAATATCAGGACCCATCTTCCTCAGGTGTAGCATTGAGTCTGTTGTCCAGCCTCCCTCTGGAAGATGGAACATTATTGTTGTTGATCCAAGTTGAAGGTAGTGGGGGCCCACAGAGGGGCCATTGTTGTTCCTGACAGAGATGACCGGTAACAATGGAGAGAAGGTCTATTCGAGGTCCAGGCCCGTCATGTCTGTGTGGGAATCCCTGGACGCCCCCGACTAGGGCCCCAGCTTCACTGTTTCTTCTTCTACCTCCCAGCTACCCTTCATTATTCACCCTTCCACTCTCCCTCCCTCCCTCTTTCCCTTCCTTTCTTTCTTCCTTCCTTCCTTCCTTTCCACACATCTATCATCCATCTATCTACTTCCTCCCCCACTTCTTCTCTTCTCCTGTCCATTCATTCCCTTCCTTTCTTTCTTGTACCTATTGGTGTATTCCTGTTGTGCACGGGCCACGGAGAAGAGAGAGAGGGGGTCCGGAGCGAAGAGGAAACACAAATCTTTTAAAATTTTTTTTTTAAATTAATTTTATTTTTGAGAGAGATGAAGAGAGGAGAGAGAGAGAAACACCAGAGCACTGCTCAGCTCAGGCTTATGGTGGTGCGGGGGATTGAACCTGGGACTTAGGAGCCTCAGGCATGAGAGTCTGTTTGCATAACCATTATGCTGTCTCCCCCGCCCAGGAAACACAAATCTTTATTTGCGCTGGCACCTCAGAGTTGGGTGCTAGAGAGGCAGGTTGGGCCACGTGGAGGTAGCGAAAATGGCCGCCTGCCTCACACAGTAACCTTTCCTGCGTCTGAACACCAGAGTGGAGCGCTGGCAAGAGAGTGAGGTGCGGAAGAAGAAGGGCTTTTATAGGAGCAGCTTTCACGAGAATGGGAAGGGGGAGGAGTAACCACAGCACTCCAGGATAGGATGATAACTCTCGTGAGAATGGGAGGGGGGAGGAGTGACCAAAGCACTCCAGATATCGCGGGGATATAGACAATGCCCTGAGGGCACAACATGGCTGAACAGGCGCTCCGAGAATGTCCCAACTCTCGTGGGAACTAGCAGTAGCCTGAGGGGGCAACATGGCAGATGTGACTGCATCGCACAATTTCCCAGCATATTCCCATATTCTCATCCTCACCAACCACTGTTCACTATCCACCTTTTTACCAATCACTCTTCCAACCCTCTTCCTCGTCACTGTTCAGACTTACCCAAGTGCTCACCTTTTCTTTTCTTTTCTTTTCTTTTCTTTTCTTTTCTTTTCTTTTCTTTTCTTTTCTTTTCTTTTTTCTGCCTCCAGGATTATCACTGGGATGCAGTGCCAGCACAATGACCCACTGCTCCTGGCAGCCATTCTTTCCATTTTATTGCACAGGACAGAGAGAAATTGAGAGAGAAGAGGGGGAGAGAGAGGGAGAGAGAGAAAGAAAGAGTGAGAGGCACCTGCAGACCTGCTTCACTGCTTGGATCCTTCTGTAGTTCTTGCACTTAGTACTATGTGCATTCGGTCAGGCACTCCACTGCCCCTCCTTCTGCCCATCTGTCTACCCAGCTATCCACTCATCTATCTGCTTGTCTCCTACACACTCATTCATACTCTTTAGCCATGCACCTAACCACAATTCATTTTTGAACCTTTATCCTCTCAGGACACTTATCCCAACATACTCATACACTCATTCGACTTCCCACCCACCCACCCTTCCTTCCTACCATTGCTCACTCTGCATATCCTTACATTTATTCGTTCCTCACCTACGTAAGCCTTTACCTCTTCAATCATCTCTGGTTGTCGTCAAAGTTCATGGTGCCAGTATGCCGGGCTAGCTTCATGGTGGGAGACAGATGACCAGTGACACAAGGCTGAGTGGAGAAGCAGTATTTCTTTATTCATGAGCAAATGGTTCAAAAAACTAACCTAATCTAATCACCACATAGTTCTGACCTGCCTCTCTCCTCTGACCACCACGTCCAGAACCCAGGAAGTACATAGGATAGGGGGCGGGGAGAAGAGAGAAGCGCGAAATAGCAAGGACTAAACCAAAATCTCCCGGAGGCAGGGGGAGTGAGACTAAACCAATGCAACAGAATGAACATGTAAATAGACCACAATGTCAAGCAATGTAACAGAAGGGATCCCAGAAGCAGAACTAGAAGCATACCAACATCTGGTGACCCACAGACACATGAAGAAATGCTCTACTTCATTATGCTATCTACCTCCAGGTAGACAGCATAATGGTTATGCCAAGAGACTCTCATGCCTGAGGCTTCAAAGTCCCAGGTTCAATCCCCCACACCACCATAAACCAGAGCTATTTGGTTAAAAAATGTTTTTAAAAAATGCTCCACTTTACTCATCATTAGAGAAATGCAAATTTGAACTGCACTGAGATTCCATCTCACACCTGAGAGAACAGCTTCCGTCAGCACACCAGGAAAGGACAGGTGTTGAGAGGTCCTGGAGAAAAGGGTCTCTGCTCTAATGCTGGTGGGAATGCAGACCGGGGCAGTCCCTTTGGAAGACTGTGTGAACAGCCTTTAAACAAATAACAATGGAAGTGCCTTATGACCCAGCAATACTACTCTTGGGCATTTATCCAGTAAACACTCAAACATTAATTCAAATGTGCGGTAATTTCAACTTAAAGGGGGTTTGAGCTGTGACATGTAAAAGGATTCACAGTGAGGAGTTATGAATGGGTTTAAACAACACAAGTTTTTATTAGGGTGAAACAGGTAAAAGGCAAAATAAGCAATTATCATCAGGGGTTAAGAGTACGCTAGATCCATAAAGTCTGAGTATAGTTATCAAAAGGTAAGTCCCATAAGATAAACAATTATCAGCTCTAGTAAAGGTTGCTCATGGCTGTAGAGGGGTCTAAAAGTTTACCTGCTAGCAGAGTCACACATGTTCAGTTCCCAGGAGAAAGAAGTAGCCATGACAGATACCTGGAGCATCTCCATCTAGATGCTTCTGACCAGGAGAAGAAGCAGCAGCCAAAGAGATCGGACTTCCAGCTGGCAGTGATTTTAAGTCTATTCAGTCCACCCACAATGCTTTGTACATCAGCACAGACTGGATCCTCCCACAATCCACCATGCACAGGTCACTGCTTACCATGTCGCCAAGGCTGACGGCATTAGTATGCTAATAGTTCCAAACTCCTGCTGGAGTCACAGCAAAAAGGGACACAGGCACCTCTGTGTTCATAGCTGCATTATTCACAACAGCCGAAGAGTGGAGGTACCCTAGATACCCATCAGAAGATGACTGGCTAAAGGAATTATGGGATATATATCCCATGGAATACTACATTGTAAACAAACAAACAAAAAAGATGATACTGTGTCCTTTTTGAACAAAATGGTTGGAACTGGAGATGACAATGCTTGGTGAAATAAGTAGAGAGAAGTAAGACAACTACCAGATGGCTTCACTCCTATGTGGCATCTAGAGATTTGATATACGTGAACTCACAGAAAAAAAAAAATCCAAACAAAACAGAAGCAAGTGAACTGTACAACTTGTGAGAACTCTGGTGGTTCTCTCTGAGAGGTGGGAGGGTGAGGATATGAGAATTTGATGGTGGGAGTGGTGTGGAACTCTACATGGTCATCTTACAATCTTGTAAGATACTATTTGCTGGCACTCACTTGGGTGGGCTCTTGACAGAGTAAGCCAACTGGTTTCCCATGCTAGCACAGGAGACTACACAAACAGACAGAAACCAGGGGATAATTCAGCTATGAACAAATCCACTTTATTGTGCAGGAGGTAGAGTTTAAATAGCAGAATGGAACAAAGGACATTTTTCACATGTGACAATGATGATGGGTTTCTAAAAGGTCAGAACCCTCATGGTGGAGGATCTAAGGAATGAAGAGAATTGATAGGGGTAGAGGAGAGTCCAGGATGATGAGTTGCTGTGGGGCAAGAGTGTTAATTAACTAAAGGTATTTAGAAAAACATGGTAATTATACCAGCAGGGAGAGGTAAACAGAGAAAGGCAGAATACTGATACAAGGAGTAGTGATAAAAGAATGAGGAAATAGAATGTGGGCCTTACTATGATATTACTGACAGGGTAGGATGATGGAATGCAGTTTGTACGTGATCAAAGATGGTGAAATTATAGTGAACTTAAAAAAAATATATTATTTATTAATTTATTTCCCCTTTTGTTGCCCTTGTGGTTATTGTTGTTGTAGTTATTATTGATGTCATCATTGTTAGCTATGGCAGAGAGAATTGGAGAGAGGAGGGGAAGACAGAGAGGGGAGAGAAAGACAGACACCTGCAGACCTGCTTCACCGCCTGTGAAGTGACTCCCCTGCAGATGGGGAAATGGGGGCTGGAACCGGGATCCTTCACTAGTCCTTGGCTTTGTGCCATGTGCACTTAACCCACTGCACTACCTCCTGACTCCCAATATAGTGAACTTTTAAGCAGGCAACCATTTGGTTTGTAACAAGGGAATGAGTTAAGTGTTATGGGGGTGTAGGCCTTTGTGAAGCTTGGGAGACTGACAAGAGGGAACTGAGTCAGGAAAGCTTTTCCCTCCATGCTCAACCCCTGAAAGAGAGAGGCTGACAGGTGGGGTATCTTTTCAGACCTCCATCTTTATGATGGGAGTTCCCCTATGCTCTTACCATGCTTTCACAATTATCCTACAACTAATTATAACAAAAAATTATAGATAAATAAAAAAATATTCTCTGATAAGTTTCTTCATTTCTTCTAGTTTCTTAATTTTTAAAACATTATTTATTATTGGATAGAGACAGAGAGAAATTGAGAGGGGAGAGGGTGATAGACAGGGAGAGACACTTGCAGCCCTGATTCACTACTCATAAAACTTCCCCTCTTGCAGGTGGGGACCAGGGGTTTCAACCAGGGTCCTTGAGCACTGCAGTATGTGAGCTTAACTAGGTGTGCCACAGTCTGGCCCCTCTTTTAGTTACTTTATGTTCTCCATCATGTATTTTTCTCTCTATGTTTTTACCAGGGTTATCTCTGGGGCTTAATACCTGCATAAATCCTTTGTTTCTGTCCCATTTTTATTCCCTTTTTATTTTGAGAGAGAGAGGAGAGAGAGAGAGAGAAAGAAACAGAGAGAAAAGTAGAGAAGGAGAGACACTTATATCATGGCTTCACCGCTTATGAAGCCCTGCCCCCCTCCCTGCCACAGGTGGGCACTGGAGACTTGAACTTGGGTCTCTCTCATGCCTGCATCTTACCCTTCATTCTACTTGTTGAAATCATGTCCCCTTTCCAAGATGTGTTGTAGATGATCTATTTTAGGTAACTGTACCATATTAAAAAGCATGCAAACTTGCATCAAATTGATGAGAGTGGGCAATTCTGATCTAGTCATGAATCAGATGCTTGGTCATGAGGAAGGTGTTGAGCCTCTCTCCAAGTCTTGATCTCCTCTTCCACAAGAAGAAGTTGGCAATGCCAACCTTGAAATGCAGCAAAAGTGTTAAATAGGATTTCCTATAAAGGGCCTGGCAGCATCCGTGGCAGTCAGAGGATGCTCAGTCAGTGTCTGACTCCCTGATGAAGAGAAGGAAAACCTGAGAAATCTCGCAGACCCTTCTGATGGAGGGTAAGAAACTGAAACAGACATCTTCCCTGCCACTGTTCTCCGCTTTGTGAGATCTCCTCTCTAACCATTTATCTACCCACCCACAGGAGACTTTAAGAGCAGAGACAAAGGCTGGGTGTTGTAGGCAGCAGGACATGGTTAAATCAACTTCATCACAGCAGGGGTTCCAGTCCCCAGCCAAGCCAACTGCTCATTAGAGATGAGAGGTCTGATCTGATGCGCAGAGAGATGACTCCAAAGGGTGGAGGATTTTGGTGTTTACAAAGGGAGCTGGGTGACTGGGGAAACCCTTTAACAGAACCCCGTGGTCACAGAGGTTCCCCGTTGAGATGAGCAGCACAGCTGAACCCCCAAAGGGAACATGTGTGCTAGATTTCCCGCCTCCCATGGAGAGCGGGGAACAGCCCAAACTGCCTTTTCTGAAATGAGTTGTCCTTTAGAGAAAAGATGGTACTCTCCTAGTTATCCAAGGGTGTAGTAACAAATCATTAAGCCACACTCGTTGATTTGCCACCACTTTGTAGGGCTATAAACCAGCCATGGCATGCTGGGAAGTGTTTAATAACCAACTCTCTAGAGCAGCAGTAAAAAAAAAAAAAAAAAAAAACAGAACCTGGCCTGGAGTATTTGCTGGGTCCCATGGTGTAGTAGCTCTCACCATGGCCAAGCCACCAAAGTGGCATCGCTGAAGGGAGGGCTGGGGAGAGATGGCATCATCGTGGGCAACTTCTGTCTCACGAAACACAACACATAGGCACATGTGTAGCTCTTGGAGCACAGAGAAGATTGAATTCATGAAAGGATGCCTTTTGAGTATACATGATCTTTGTTTGCATGTAATTGACTTAATGGCAAGTGTTCCTACCGGAGTTTTTCAATAATGGAGGTGTTTAATAAATGCTTGCCACAAAACCCTGGAAATCTGACAACTGGTTCTTACGAGCCATTGTGTGCCAGTTTCACTCAGCGATGTTCCCAGCAGTCTCAGCTTCCGGGGGGTGGGGGGGAGAAGCGTGTGCTGTGCTGGTGAGGATCAGCTAGGGAAGCGTGGTCATGAAGGCATCCACCTGGGAAGTAGAGTGGAGTCCAGTCCCCACTAGACTCAGCCTCCAGTTCAAGTCCTACCACTCAGTAGCTGTGTCTGAGCTAGCACACAGCCTACTTACCCTGAGTCTCTTGAGTCAGTGAAATAATTTACTAATTCAGTGAATATTACCAGGTATCTATTCAATGTCATGTTCTAGAAATAGTCAATAAATATCCAGGAAAAAAGTGTCTCTGCACAGATAGCTCCTCCTCTTAACTGAACAAAGTATTTAGTTGTTGGTCATAGAGCAGGTAAGATGACTATTTTTAATTACTCACATACTAATGCCATTATTTAGTTATTATTGTTCTTTCCACCCACAGAGCTCGGATGAAGCAAAATGGGTGGGGCTCTGTTCTCTTTCAAGACATGGACACATGATGCCAGAAGCAAACCTTTTCTTTCACAGGAGTTTGACAGTGGTGGGTTTTAAATATGGGAATGGGATTCTGCTTTGGTGTGGTAGGATTTGCTTGGATTTCACATTATCTGCTCATTAATCACTCAGCATCCATCCACCCATCCATCCATCCACCCACCCATTTATCCATCCATCCATCCATCCCTCCCTCTCTCCCTCCCTCCCTCTGTCTGCCCATCCACCCATGTGTTTGTCCATCCATTCACCCATCTATCCATCCCTTGTCTTCCCATCCATCCTTCTGTCTGCTCATTCATCCATATGCCCATCCATCCATCCATCCATCCATCCCTCCCTCTGCCCATCCGTCCATATGTCCATCCATCCATCCATCTATCCATCCATCCGTCCGTCCGTCCGTCCGTCCATCTGTCCATCCATCCATCCCTCCCTACCTCCCTCTGTCTGCCCATCCATCCATATGTCTGTCCATTCATTGATCCATCTATCCATCCCTCTATCTGCCCATCCATCCCTCTTTCTGCTCATCCATCCCTCTGTCTGCCCATCCATCCATATATCCATCCATCCTTCTATCCATCCCTCTGTCTACCCATCCATCCCTCTGTCTGCCCATCCATCCCTCTGTCTGCCCATCCATCCCTCTGTCTGCCCATACATCCATATATCCATCCATCCATCCATCCATCCATCCATCCATCCATCCATCCATCCATCCACCCATCTGGTGTAACCCTTGGCCTCCTCCCTTTTGTACTAGGGTCAGACTGTGATTCACACAGTCTGTGATTTTGATTGTGTAGCCTAGCTCTTCCCTCATTTTCTTCCTTTACCATTGTCCATAGGTGGCAACCACCACCACCACCACCACTTGATCTGCCGCTGGACCACCTTATAAATATTAATAAAAACCATCAATATGGTGGACACTCCCCACATGGGACTGTAGGCATTTGTTCTGTTAACCAAAGCACTGCTTGGCCGGACTATTCCGGGTCACATCTGGGGTCTCTCATGGGCAAGTCCTTTGCGCTACCACAATGCTTTCTCCCTGACCCGATCAGCATTTGCAATGTGGCCAGTTTGCAATGAGCTGCACTGCCAGTGTGAACTGTAACTCTGGAGTCTGCATGATCATACTTGAGAACATCAGGTTAGGAAAAATACATCTGCTCAATGGATTTCAGATATATATTGTTGTGGACATTTACTCTGAAAACCTTTTAATATTGGGTTAAATAAAAAAAAAATCTAAAAAATGTTTTTTGTTTGTTTGTTTGTTTTTTCATCTGGCCAGTGGTGGTATGCCGGAATAGCCTGAGGGGGCTTCTTCCCGAGCACAGGCTCTCTGGGTTGGAGAGAACTCGACTGGAGCCAACCTGGCTGCTGCGTGGAGAAGGATCAGGAACTCCTGTTGGGCTAGCGTCACAGGAGAGAGAGACTCTGGGCCTCGCGGAGCTGGAAGGCAATCCAATGTGTGTTTAATCAGAAAAGAAGATTCTTTTATACATCCCAAGAAGGAAGTGGTAGGGTGTGACTAGGAGAGGAGGCGGAGCAAAAAGAGAATGTGAACCAGTGGGGATTAAACCAGTGCCCTGCAGACAGGGCGGGTCTCAGGGAAAACACTGATTATGTAAATAGACCACAGCATTAAGCGATGGAGCAGGGGGGAGCTGGCGTACTTCCCAACAGTGGTAGAAGTAGCGGAGAACACACCAGGACTGGCTTCATGCCCCCAGTCCATACCTATGGGGGGAGTACCACAACGCTCAAACAGTACTCCAAGTACTGATGGTCACCCATCTCCTCTTCTGCATCCAGGGTCCCCTGGGGCGCAGCACCAGCATTACAAATCCACTGCTCCTGGTGGCCATTTTTCTATTTTATTGGCTAGGACAGAGAAAAATTGACAGAAGAGGGGGAGACAGAGAAGGAGAGAAAGAGACACACCTGCAGACCTGCTTTACCACTTGTGAAGCATCCCCCCAGCGGGTAGGGAGCCAAGGGCTTGAACCTGGATCCTTGTGCTTAGTACTATGTGCGCTTAACTGGGTGTGCTCCCTCCGGCCCCCCTTTCCCATGTCCCTCTCTCCATCCCCAATTTTCCCTTCCAAAAAATTAATTTCACATTCTCCTTTTAATTTTCCAGATGGTCACTGAAATGCTGAGTGGCACTTGTGGTCTGCACGGTGCCTCTCTACTGGGTGGTGAAGCACAGCCTTGGGCTTTGTTGATGTGCCGGGGGAGGGGGCTGGGAGTGAGTGTCTCACCCTCCCCCGGGACCTGGGTGGCAAGGTGGGCTGGTCTGCCAAATTCTGGGGTTCCTAGCACAGGCCTGTTTCACAGAGAGCTGCACTGATTCTTCTGGCTTCATCCACACCAAAGGTGACATGGTGGCCTCTTCTGCTGTCCCTTTGTCTGACTTCCCAGTGTGTTTAGAACCTGGGTGGAGCCCTACTAGGGAAAGAGAGAGGCAGACTGGGAGTATGGACCGACCAGTCAACGCCCATGTTCAGCGGGGAAGCAATTACAGAAGCCAGACCTTCTACCTTCTGCAACCCTCAATGACCCTGGGTCCATGCTCCCAGAGGGATAGAGAATGGGAAAGCTATGGGGGAGGGGGTGGGATATGGAGATTGGGCGGTGGGAATTGTGTGGGGTTGTACCCCTCCTACCCTATGGTTTTGTTAATTAATCCTTTCTTAAATAAAAAAAAATAAAAAAAGAACCTGGGTGGAGGAGAGGAAAGCTATTTCTGGTCTTTTTAAGGACCCCCACCCCCCAACACTCATCCAAATATCATGCACCCTGCACGGACTGCGGAATGGGTGCTGTGTCCCACGCTGTGGACCCAGCACTAAACAGTCAGCGAGGCATCGTGTCTGCTCTTGCAAGTGAGACTTAAAGCCCTGTAGGGCTGCAGCAGCTCGCGCCTGCACACAGAGCCCTCACTGTGCATGGCATCTCGGGAGGATTCTGCTATTTCTGGAATCCACGGCCCTTCAGCGGATCCTGGGACACCTGGTTACAAATTCCTATTCTAGAGCTGAGGAAACAGCACAGTGGTTCTGCAAAAGACTCAGGCCTGTCCCAGCTTCAATCCCTGTCACCACCATAAACCAGAGCCGAGAAGGGCTTTAATATCTCTCCCTCTCTCTCTCTCTCTCTCTTTCCTCCTTCTCTCCCCCTCTCTCCTCTCTCTTTCTCCCTCCTCTTTCCCCTCTGTATCTCTCTCTCTCTCTTTAAAATAAAGTAAATGGGACTGAGCAGTGGCACAGCTGATTGAGCGCACATGTTACAATGTGTAAGGAGCTGGGTTCGAGCCCCCCAGGCCCCACCTGCAGGGGAAAGCTTTGCAATTGGTGAAGCAGGGCTGCAGGTCAAGTGTCTCTCAGACACTCTCCCTCTCTACCTTTCCTTTCTGTCTTGATGTCTCACTGTCACTATCCAATCAATAAATAATCATTAAATATAAAATAAATATTTCAAATAAATGAGTACATCTTTTTTAAAAATTCATATTCTAAGTCAGAGTGAGAGTATTCTTGCTGACACCTGTCACGGGAGATGAGGAACAGTTCCTTGTGTCAACAGCTGTGATGTAAGCCATTACCCTGCAATCAAATGATAAAAGAAGTTCCCATTGTAGAACCAGATTTTCCCAACTTGGCACTCTTGACATTTGGGCCTGTGTAATTCTTTACTGTAGAGCTGCCCAGCACAGTGGAGGAGGGGGAGTTGTATTTCTGCCTCACTGGGTGTTGGTTGAAGATACCCCACTAAGCCAGGACTATCAGAAATGTGTCCAGACATTGCCAAATGTCCTCTGGGGTAAAAACCATCTCGGCCAAGAGCCACCAAGCTGAGGGGAGCCGAGTGGGCTGGATCCAGATGCCGTTGTCACAGGAGGATCCTATTTGTACAAACCCTAGGGCGTCTGGGAGCACTGAGCTTTTTATTTATTCATTTAGTTTTTTTAAAAAAATATTTATTTTATTTATTTATTCCCTTTTGTTGCCCTTGTTGTTTTATTGTTGTAGTTATTATTGTTGTTGTCGTTGTTGGATAGGACAGAGAGACATGGAGAGAGGAGGGGAAGACAGAGAGGAGGAGAGACAGACAGACACCTGCAGACCTGCTTCACCGCCTGTGAAGCGACTCCCCTGCAGGTGGGGAGCCGGGGGCTCAAACCGGGATCCTTCTGCCCGTCCTTGTGCTTTGCGCCAATTCATTTAGTTTTTTATTGCCTCCAGGGTTATTGCTGGGGCCTGGTGCCGGTACTATGAATTCAGTGCCTCAGGTAGCCATTCTTTTTCTTTTTCTTGTTTCCTTTTTTTTCTTTGATAGAGAGAAATTGAAAGGGACAGGGGAGATAGAGAGGAAGAGAGAAAGACAGACACCTACAGCCCTGCTTCACCATTTTTGAAGCACCCTCCTTCCCCCGCAGGTGAGGAGGTTCAATCCTGGATCCTTGTGTCCTCAGCCATGTGCACCACTGCCCAGCCCCCAGGCTGTATCTTGTCATCTCCCTCTCCCCTGCTCAGAACCTGGCTTAGCCCCATTCTCTCCGCCTTAGGGCTTGGCATCACTCTGTTTAAAGGAGACAGAGATGGAGAGATACAGGGAGGGGAGTCAGGCAGTGGCGCACCAGGCTAGCACACACCATATGAGGACCAAGGACCTGCACAAGGATCCTTGTTCAAGCCCCTGGCTCCCCGCCAGCAGGGGGACCATGCCACAGGCAGTCAAGCAGGTCTGCAGGTGTCTCTCTTTCTCTCCTCCTCTCTATCCTCCCCTCCTCTCTCAATTTCTCTCTGTTCTCTTCAATAAAACGGAAAAAAAATGGCCTCCAGGAGCAGTGGATTTGTACTGCTGGCACCAAGCCCCAGTGATAACCCTGGAAGCAAAAGGAAAAAGTGAATAAAAAGAGACACAGAGAGAAATACATATATATGTATATCTACACACACACACACACACACACACACACACACACACCTTCAGAGAGAAAGATAAACACACGGAGCAGGGGAGAGGCCTAAGCACTGCTCAGCTCAGGCTTATGGTGGTGCTGGGGATTGAACCTGGGACTGTGCATCCTCAGGCATCAGTGTCTTATTGCATAACCATTATGCTGTCTCCTCCACCCTCCAGATTTCCCTTTTTTTTTTTTTTGCCTCCAGGGTTATCACTGGAACTCAGTGCTGAAGGAGGGGGAAATGGAGGGATGGGGTGGTGGTGGGGAGAGGGTTCAGGTCCTGGAACGTGATGGCAGAGCAGGACCTGAGTTGTTGTGTGGACTGACCTTCCCACACGTGACCCTGAAGGTACACTTTACCCCAGGTCAGCCCCCACAGCTCTGGCTCTCCGCTGTCACTGGGGCTTCACCCAGGCTTCTCCTGCCTCCTGCATCTCTCATTGCCCCCACCCTGGGGCTGCGATGTCAGCAGACTGCCATACTGTCTTCTCCCCTCCTCACTTAGCCTCTTGTCCCTCAGTTTCCCCAGTCTGAACAGTGGGTATACATACATGTATATATATTTCCTTGTCTAGAAGTGCTTGTTAGAAGTGCACGTGTGTCGCTTTGCAGCTGCTGGACGTGGAGCAGGTAAAATCCAAGTGAAGAGGGAACACAATCCTTTATTTGCACTGGCACCTCAGGGTTGGGTGAGAACGCAGAGGTTTGGGCCACGTGGAGCTAGCCAAAAATGGCTGTGCCTGCTACGCGCACTACCCTCCTGTCCCCCAGGTAAAAAACTGGGGGGCGGGAGGGGCAGAAGTAGGAGGGCTTTTCATAGGGCAACAGCCAGGAGTGACATGCCGGGACAGGACTGGTTGGGAGAGGCACTTGAGAATATGGCGGGAAGTGGCAAAGCCTGAGGGCAAAGACTGTGGCGGGAAGTGGCAAAGCCTGAGGGCAAAGACTGCCTCCAGGATTATAGCAAGGGCTTAGTGCCTGCACTACAAATCTACTGCTCCTAGAGGCTATTTCTTCCCTTTTGTTGCCCTTGTTATTATTGTTATTGTTTTTATTGCTATTGTTGTTGGGTAGGGCAGAGAGAAATGGAGAGAGATGGGGAAGACAGAGAGGGGGAGAGAAAGACAGACACCTGCAGACCTGCTTCACTGCTTGTGAAGTGACCCCCCCACCCCACAGGTGGGGAGCTGGGGGCTTGAACCGGGATCCTTATGCGGGTCCCTGTGCTTCGTGCCACATGCACTTAACCTGCTACGCTATCGCCTGACCCCCTGTTCATTTATTTTATTCTATGGGAGAAATACAAAGAGAAACACAAGCGCACTGCTCAACTCTGCTGACAGTCTGACGACGGTCATGCTGTGGACTTTGGAGCCTCAGGCATGAGTCTCTTTGCTTTTTATTTTTTAAAAAATTGTTTTAGGGAGTCGGGCTGTAGCGCAGCAGGTTAAGCACAGGTGGCGCTAAGCACAAGGACCCGCATAAGGATCCTGGTTCAAGCCCTGGCTCCCCACCTGCAGGGGTGTCGCTTCACAAGCGGTGAAACAGGTCTGCAGGTGTCTATCTTTCTCTCCCTCTCTCTGTCTTCCCCTCCCCTCTCCATTTCTCTCTGTCCTATCCAAAAACAATGACAACAATAATAACTACAACAATAAAAATACAAGGACAACAAAAGTGAATAAATAAATAAAAATAATAAAAATGAATATAAAAAATTGTTTTAAACATTTTTTTTTATCTGACAGAACAGAGAGAAATTCAGAGGGAGGGGGATATACAGAGGGAGAGAAGGATAGACGACACCTGCAGCCCTGCTTCACTACTCATGAAGTTTTCTCCCTGCAGACGGGGACCAGGGGCTTGAACCTGGGTCCTTCTACACTGTAATGTGTTTGCTTAACCAGGTGTGCCACCACCCAGCCCCTCAGAGTCTTGTGTTGTGTTTTTTTTTCTTGCATAAACATTAGGCTGTCTCCCTGGCTCTTGACTGTGCGGCATTAAGCCAGCTCCCCCTGCTCCACCCTGCATTCCTTATACTATGACCTATTTATATAATCATTGTTGTGCCTGAAAGATCCCCACCCATTCCATTCCTTTCATCTATCTTCTTGAAGACCCACCCTGCCTGCAAGGTAACCTTAATCTCACCAGTTAAAACCCTCGTGATAAAAAAGGTAGGGAGGTTCTACCTCCTAAATACGTATGGGATTGTAAAGCCACTTCCATTTCTGTCTTCTTTCTTCCATGTCCCTACCAGGGAGAAGAGCAGATGTGCAGGGGGAGGCAGACTCCGGCCATTGCGGTTTTTGGCTCCATGTGGTCTTAACCAGGTGCCTACACGCCCGAATCTGGGGCGCCCACATAAATAAAGATTTGTATTGCTACCACCACAAACTTGATTCCTGGGTTATCTCTTCCTCCCACAAAGCTAGCCTGGCATTGACAGCTTTCTCTAGCCCCATTATAGAGGTACAGAAACTAAGGCCAGGGGGGCTGTGCTGAAATTTTGGAGCCACCAAGAAGTAGACCCTAAGACAGCCCGCAGCCAGCCAGCCCATGTCCTCACAGCTGCTTTTCTCCCATCCTCCCAGGATGTTCTTCACGGGGTCTCCTGAGCCAGGCCCCATAGGAGGGAGCACCCAGGACCCGGGTAGCCCTGGGAACACTCCCAGTCTGCAGGGGAGGCTGGGCATCAGTGCCAGGCCCTCTTCAGGGTGTTCAGAAGGCCTCCACTCAGCCTTCCAGCTGCTACGACCATTTCATCCAACTCCAGGGAGAGCTCAGCGCTGCCCCTCCCACCACCTCCGCCAAGTGTGGGTTCCTGCCTTTCCCTCCAAGCGAAGAGCAACAAAATTGGACAGTAATGTGCTGTCATTGCCGTATTTCAGCTGGAGCCAGGGTGAATTATGATGCCTTCCCACTTGATTCAGTGCAGCATCTCTCATAAGAGCTGTATCTCTGAAACACTTTAGAGGAGGAAATAATAAATAATCGCCCAAGGGGACAAAACACAGATGAAAACTAGAGGCTGGGGGGTTGGCGGACACGGGGTGCAAGCTGCTGAGGTGTCCCGGGAGCTCCCACTGGGTAGCTGGGCTCCTGCAGCGAGCTGAGTTGTGGACTCCAGTGCTGGCTTCCTGGGCAGGGGTCGGAGGGCACCCTGGCCCCTGCACTGGGCCTCCCCACAGCATATATATCACAAGAGGCATGAAAAATAATGGAGTTCAGATTGATCGATGGGGCTAACAGCTGATGGTATTTATAGACTTTCCTCATGTTGGGAGCTACTCTCTGCCCTGATCCAGCTTTCTAGTCCTGTTCCCAACTCTGACACCATCTCCCCAGACAATACCTTTAGTCCACCTGCATGTTAACTGTCAGGCTCAGGCAAGAATTAGTGAAGTCATGGGCCCCTTGGAACAGACCTAAAATAGACTTCCTAGCTCCTTCCCACCTGAAGACCCCATAGTTCCATCTCTTCTATTCCTACCTTTAGGTTCCTGTTTATTAAACAGTTTGTCCTGTTTTATATCTTACGGTCTTTCAGCCACCAAGTTGCAGATGCTACTATGATTCCACCCTGACTTCCCTGGGCAGACGACCTCACCAATGTGTCCTGTAATCCCACCTCCCCAGAGCCCTGCCCCACTAGGGAAAGAAAGAGACAGGCTGGGGGTGTGGATCCACCTCCCAACTCCCATGTCCAGTGGAGAAGCAATTACAGAAGCCAGAACTCCCACCTTCTGCATCCCATAAAGAGTTTGGGTCCAGGCTCCCAGAAGAACAAAGAACAGGAAACTTCCCAGGGTCGGGTAGCACACTGGATTAAGCACACATAACACAAAGCCCTAGGACCTGTACAAGGATCCAGGTTCAAGCCCCTGGTCCCCACCTTCAGGGGGACACTTCACAAGTGGTGAAGCAGAGCTGCAGGTGTCTCTCTGTCTCATTCCCTCTCTACCTACCCCTCCCCTCTCAGCTTCTCTCTGTCTCTATCCAATAATAAATAAATACAATGGAAAAAAAGATTAAGGAAGTTTCCAATGGAGGGGATGGAATGTGAAACGCTGGTGGTGGGAACTGTGTGGAATTGTACCCCTGTGATCTTACAATCTTAATGATCTTTATTAAATCACTAATAAAAATTCAAAAAGAGAGAGAAAAAGAATGAAGTCACCAAGAAATGGGGCCAAGAAGGAACGCAGCTGACAGCAGAGCTGTACACACTGTTCCCAGAACACGGCTGAGGTCCGGCCCAGAAAGGGCTACAGGGACCCTCACTTCTAAGCTCTCCCTCCTCAGAACCCCGGAGGCCATCACAAATGCATCACTGCATATCTCCTTGGCTAAGAGGCGTTAGGCTGGGCAACTCTCACTTCCAGGTTCCTCAGGAAGTTTCTTTCAGCTACTGTGTCTGCCTGGGGCTGGCGAGTATAGCATGAAGCCCAAGGACCTGGGTTCAAGGCCCTGGCTCCCCACCTGCGTGGTGGGGGCGGCGGGGGTGGGGGCAGGGACATGGGGAGGGAAACTCTTCATGAGCGGTGAAGCAGGTCTGCAGGTGTCTCTCTATCTCTCTCCTTCTCTATCTCTCCTCCTCTCTCAATTTCTCTCTGTCCAATCAAATGGGAAAAATGGCCACCAGGAGCAGTGGATTCCTAGTGCTGGCATCAAGCCCCAGTGAAAACCCTGGTGGCAAAAACAAACAAACAAACACAACTCAGCACTGACCCAAAAACCTCACCAGTCAACAACAACAACAAGATGTCCCTTGGGCCTGTCCTCACATGGAGGGTTGAGGCTGCAGCCCTGCCCACAGCGGTGCTGTCAAAGGCAGTTCCGGAGGCCTCCTCTCCTCACCACACCAACCCCTTGGGCTTAGTCTGGACTGTTGCCCTGTGATGCCTGGGGCTCCAACCCAGAGCCCCCACACAGGAAGTGGGGTGCTGTACTAGGTGAGTTCTCTCCTGCTCCCAACACTGATTTTTTTTCCTCGCCTGTCACCCTGCAATTTTTCCAGTCCCACTTGTTGTGAAGATTATTATATTTCCATTGGTGTGTTAGAATCTTTGTTAAAAATTATTCCACTAGATGTCAGGCTCATAAAAAAACACTAGTAAAGTCATGGGCCTTTTGGAATATAACTAAAATAGGCCTACTGGCTATCTACAAAACAGAGACCCCCAAATCTTCATCTGCAATATTCCAGCCTTTAGGTTCATGATTAGTCAACAATTTGCTCTGCATTATATCTTAACTCTTTTTTTTTTTTTTTTTTTTTTAGCCACCAGGTTCCAGATGCTACCATGATGCCAACCTGACTTCCCTGGGCAGACGACCCCCACCAATGTGTCCTGGAACCCTGCCTCCCCAGAGCCCTGCCCCACTAGGGAAAGAGAGAGGCAGGCTGGGAGTATGGATCCACCTGTCAATTCCCATGTTCAGCAGGGAAGCAATAACAGAAGCCAGACCTTCCACCATCTGCATCCCACAATGTTGCTGGGTCCATACTCCCAGAGGGATAAAGAACAGGAAAGCTATCAGGGGAGGGGATGGGATACGGAGTTCTGGTGGTGGGAACTGTGTGGAGTTGTACCCCTCTTATCCTATGGTTTTGTCAGTGTTTCCTTTTTATAAATAATAATAAAAAATAGGTGAATGTCAAAAACATGAGAAAAAACAAGAATATCATTATCCCCCCCCCAAAAAAAAAACCCCAATCAGTTGAGCAGAGATGTAAGAATTCATGCCTGACCTTTAGATTCTGCTCTGCTGATGTGCACATGTCTGTTATGCCAGAGCCACAGGGCATCTAGTTTACTGTGGCTTTAGAGTGACACATAGTACTTACATGTCGGGTCTCTGGCGGGGTGATCTCCAGGGGAAAGGTAATGGACCGGTTCTTTCTCGCTCAGGACAGGGGTGACTCGAAGTAAAAGACACAGGGGGGCTCTTCAGCGTGCTCAGAACTCAGAACTCGTTTATTAGCAAGGTGGACGTGAGTTAAATAGAAAACCAAATGAAGGGAGTTATTGAAATATGTCAGAAATTACAGGTTTCTTAAAGATCGGCTTGCCCTTATGGTAGGGGGCTGGTATGACAGGAATTGATGAGATACAAGACAGTTATTCTCCATGACGCAAGCAACTTAATTATCCAAAGGTATTTACGAGAAGCATAGGGGTTAAACCAGTAGGGTGAGGCAGAGAGAAGATGGATATCAAAAGACCATAGAGTGTTGTATGCTTTATATTGGGTTGTTCTAGCTCTCCCCTGCCAAGAAAATTGGATCAGTCCTGCTAATTTTGCGGGCCCGCTTGACCCCGCCCCAAGGAACCCCGAGAGGGTTCCAGAATTCCAGAGTTAGAGAGTTCGAGAGTTCGAGAGTTGGAGAGTTGCAGAGTTAGAGAGTGCTTGTGCTGCTGCGGGGGGAAAGAGGCAGCAGCGCAAGAGTTCTGTTTGGTGATTAGTTTGTCTTAGTTTATGAATCGTTGTTCCTAAATAAAGAAATACAGCTTCCCTGCCCAGCCGTATGTCTATGGTCGTCTCTGTTACCCGCCCGTGAAGCCAGCCCGGCCAGCTGGAGCCTCCAAATTTTAACAATAGAGTTTGGCATTTCTCTTGTCTAGGGTCTAAGGTGTGTGATGAAGTATGTGATAAGGTGTGTTCTTCTGTGATCAGAAGGTGACTTTGAATGAGTGAATCTGCGGCCATGTGGCCTGCAGTTAATGGAGGGAAGTACTGGGGTTTCTGTGGGCCTGAGAGTCAAGAAGGAAAGAACCAAGTCTGAGTTTCCCCCCTTATGCTCACCTCGGTTGAGAGAGACTCACCAAGAGGTTATCTTCTCAGACCTCCATCCAAAGATGGGGGTGGTTCTCCCTAAGCTCTATCAGGCTTACACATAGTCCCAAGACTTACATATTGGTTTCTTAGCTTATTTGCTGCTGCTAAGGTAATCTTGGTGCCTGCAGAATGACCCCAGTGCTCCCAGTGAACATTGTCTGTTTCTTTCTTTTCAAAATTGTTCATTTTTAGATTTTTTTCTTCCTTTCCTTATAGGGACAGAGACAACCAAAGAGGGAAGAGAGGAAGAAAGAGAGACAAATACAGTACTATTCCACTGCTATTAAAAGTGTCCTCCCACTCTGCAGGTGGGGACTGCGAGGCCTGAACGTGCATCTCAGTGCAGGGAATCGCGTGCCCTCTACTGGGTGTGGCGCACCACCACCAGGGCCCAGTAACATACAGGCTTTGTTCTCCTCCCCAAGAATTGCTTCCAGTTCTTTTGTATTTTCAAACACATTGTAAATTTGTCAGTTTCGACAAAAGCCTTGCTGAGACTTAGAAATGGATGGTACTGTCATTTATTTTTCCCTTTTACAAGAATAATTAAAACTTTATTTTATTTGATAGGACATAGAGAAATTGAGAGGGAAAAGGGGTGGAGAGGGAAAAAGAGAGTGAGAGGGAGAAAGAGAGGGAGAGGGAGAGGGAGAGGGAGAGGGAGAGGGAGAGGGAGAGGGAGAGAGGGAGAGGGAGAGAGAGAGAGGGAGAGGGAGAGGGAGAGGGAGAGAGTAAGAGTGAGAGGAAGAGGGAGAGGGAAAGAGAGAGGGAGAGGGAGAGAGGGAGAGGGAGAGGGAGGGAGAGGGAGAGAGAAAGAGAGAGAGAGGGAGAGGGAAAGAGAGAGAGAGAGAGGGAGAGGGAGAGAGGGAGAGGAAGGGAGAGGGAGAGGGAGAGGGAGAGAGACAGGAGAGGGAGAGGAGAGGGAGAGAGACAGGAGAGGGAGAGGAGAGGGAGAGGGAGAGGGAGAGGGAGAGAGTAAGAGGGAGAGGGAGAGGGAGAGGGAGAAAGAGAGTGAGAGGGAGAGGGAGAGGGAGAGGGAGAGAGTAAGAGTGAGAGGAAGAGGGAGAGGGAAAGAGAGAGGGAGAGAGAGAGGGAGAGGGAGAGGGAGAGGGAGAGGGAGAGGGAGGGAGAGGGAGAGGGAGAGTAAGGGAGAGGGAGAGAGAAAGAGAGAGAGAGGGAGAGGGAAAGAGAGGGAGAGGGAAAGAGAGAGAGAGAGAGGGAGAGGGAGAGAGGGAGAGGAAGGGAGAGGGAGAGGGAGAGGGAGAGGGAGAGGGAGGGGAGAGAGAGAGAGAGAGAGAGATATCTGTAGCACTGCTTCAGCTTTTGTGAAGCTTACCTCCTGCAGGTAGGGGTTTGGGGCTTGAACCCAGGTTGCTGTGCGTGGTAACATGTGCATGTAATGGTTGTGTTACCATGCTGGCCCCTGTAATGTCATTTATAACCTGCTTGAGGTGCTGGCCATCGGTTGTGCTATTTTGGTCACACACACCAGCTCTGGTCTAGGCCCGTGATGGGAAGGGGGTCACAGAAGGGTGTGAGTCCGGGAGGTGAACTCCCAGGGGTCAGCAGGAGTCTGACACCCCCTGGAGTGGACATGAGGGGTCAGGGGAGCAGCAGTGGCCTGGGCACTCAGGAAGGATTTACCACTGAGCCTCCAGCCACCATGGACTCTCCAGAAGCTTCTTTCTCTCCTCTCTCTGGTACTGTAAGGACTGGTGCTGGGATTCAGGGAGCTGGGTTTGACCTGACACGTTATGATTAGGCTCTCCTCAATCGCTATCGAACAGGCCATGGCCGGTGCGCCGCTATGTTCCATCGCTGGGGAGCCAGAGACGACCCGAACTGCCCCTGCGGCTCCAGACAGACTTTGACCCACATAGTCAACGACTGCCACCTCTCCAGATTCAAAGGAGGTCTTGAAACTTGACATCAGGCTCAATCTGACGCTGTTGACTGGCTACGGAAGAAGGGCAAACGCTAGAAGAAGGGAGCTGGGTGGGAGGGAGCCAGAACAGGAGGGGGCATGAAGCCTGGCCTTTCCTTAAGCTCAAGTTTTCTTGATGAACTTGCATTGTTTTGCCTCCGAGGTTCTCACTGGGGCTCGGTGCCAGCACTATGTATCCACTGCTCCTGGAGGCCATTTTTTTCCCATTTTATTGGACAGGACAGAGAGAAACTGAGAGGATAGGGGGAGATAGAAAGGGAGAGAGAGACACCTGCAGACCCGCTTCACTGATTGTGAAGCATCCCCTCTGCAGGTGGGGAGATGGGGCTCCAACACGATCCTTGCACAGGTCCTTGGGCTTTTTTATTATGTGAGCTTAACACCACTGAACACGCACCATCGTCCAGACCCCTGAGCTTGGATGTTTTGAAGGGGCTTCCATCTCTCCCATGGCACCAGGACTCCCTGTGACTGGTTATTAGGCATCGCTAAGGGACTGTTGACAGGACCTTGCTTCCAGCAGTGGTGGCAGGGCTCACTGGGCATCTCAGCCAGTGCAGGGTGTCAGAAATAGCCTGTCACTGAAAAAGCCTGTCACTGAAAAATAACAAGATAGCAGCTATTCCCTCAGTGGGGTTACAACTATATGCATATCTTCTCCAGCTTGCAGGACTGTGGTTCATCTGGCCTGTTCTCCAACTCCCTTTCTTTCTTTCTTTCTTTCTTTCTTTCTTTCTTTCTTTCTTTTTTTCACTTTTCTTTCTCCCATCCTTTCTTCTTCTTCTCCTCCTCCTCCTCCATCATCATCATCATCTTCTTCTTCTTCTTCTTCTTCTTCTCCTCCTCCTCCTCCTCCTCCTCCTCCTCCTCCTTCTTCTCCTCCTCCTCCTCCTCCATCATCATCATCTTCTTCTTCTTCTTCTTCTTCTTCTTCTTCTCCTTCTCCTCCTCCTCCTCCTCCTCCTTCTCCTTCTTCTCCTCCTCCTCCTCCTCCTCCTCCTCCTCCTCCTTCTTCTTCTTCTTCTTCTTCATCCCATTTCTCTTCCCCCTCCTCCTTCTTCTTTTTTAATATCTATTTATTTTGGATGGAGAGAGAGAAAGAGAGAAATTAAGAGTGTAGGGAGAGATTTAGAGGGAAGCCCACAGATCTCGTTCCCTATTCTCGAAGCTTCTCCCCTCCAGGTGGGAGCCGGGGGCTTGAACCCAGGTCCTTGCACATTATAACATGTGCACTCAACCAGATGCACCAACACCTAGCCTCAGGAAATAATATTTTAATGGGAAGAGGTGAGAAGGATTGTGAGCTATGTCCAGTCCACCACAGGTTCCAATGTGTGAAAGATTTGCCTTATAAAAGTCACCCATCCCACTAGGGAAAGAGAGAGGCAGGCTGGGAGTATGGATCAACCTGTCAACACCCATGTTCAGCGGGGAAGCAATTACAGAAGCCAGACCTTTCACCTTCTGCATCCCACAATGACCTTGGGTCCATGCTCCCAGAGGGATAAAGAATAGGAAAGCTATCAGGGGACGGGGTGGGATACAGAGTTCTGGTGGTGCGAATTGTGTGGAGTTATACCCCTCTTATCCAATGGTTTAGTCAATGTTTCCCATAAATATATATATATATATATATATATATATATATATATATATATATATAGTCACAGTGACCTGGTTAAGCACTCACACTACACCTCAGGGCAGCCCTCCAGTACCTGGGTTCTCAGGGGGCTGGGGGGCTACCACCTCCCTGTCTGGGCTGGAGTGGGGGCTAACAAAGTGACTGAAAGACTGTCACACTGGACAACCATTTTTTTCTTGCTTAGAAATGCAAATACTATTAGGTGGTGGGAATTGTGTGGAGTTGTACCCCTCCTACCCTATGGTTTTGTTAATTAATCCTTTCTTAAATAAAAAAAAAAAAGAAATGCAAATACTTGCCAGACCATGCTCATAGCTTCACATATATTTTTTTTTTACACCACACAAATTACTCTTTTTTTTTTCCTCTCCCTCAAAGACTTGTCTGGGATTGTTTGCACTACAAAAACCTGAGGGAATGGAGCCATTTGCTGGAACAATCCTGCTAAATCCTGCCTCTGGGAGGAGGCCTGTCTCAGCAGTGAGGCAGTACTGCCCCGCCCTTACCACCCCTGCTGACTGGGCTGCAGAGGGGCAGCTCAGAGGGCCTCCTCATTTCCGGTCTGTTCTGTTCTTTGAAGACTTGCTTATTCATTCATTCATTCATTCATTCATTCATTCATTCATTCATTCATTCATCATTTATTTTATTTTCATTTTTTTTCTTTATTGGGGGATTAATGGTTTACAGTTGACAGAAAAATCCAGTCATTGGTCCATGTGTAACATTTCTCAGTTTTCCACATCGCACTCTAACCCCCACTAGGTCCTCCTCCACCACCATGTTCCAGGACCCGAACCCTCCCCCACCCACCCCAGAGTCCTTGACTTTGCTGCAGTTCACCAACTCCAGTCCCAGTTCTGCTTTGTGTTTCTCCTTCTGTTCTTATTTCTCAGCTTCTGTCCATGATGGAGATCATCTCATATTCATCCTTCTCTTTCTGGCTGATCTCACTTCACAGGATTCCTTCCAGCTCCATCCACCATTTTTAACAGCTGAGTAGTATTCCATTGTGTATCTAGACCACAACTTGCTCAGCCACTCATCTGCTGTTGGACACTTGGGTTGCTTTCAGGTTTTGGCTGTTACACATTGTGCTGCTGTGAACACAGGTGCACACAGATCTTTTTGGATGGGTGTGTTGGGTTCCTTAGGATCTATCCCAGGAGGGGAACTACAGGGTCACAGGGCAGGTTCACTTCTAGCTTTCTGAGAGTTCCCCAGACTGCTCTCCACAGAGGTTCCACCAATTGATAATCCCACCTGAAGGCAGCAGAGCTCCTCTGCCCCCCAAAACCTCTCCAGCATTTGCTGTCACTACATTTTCTGATGTGTGACTCACCCATTCATCCATGAGAGAAGGAGACAGAGGCAGAACATCACTGGTCCATGAGGTGCTGGATACAGAAGTCAGGACCTCCTGCTTAAAGGGCGTCCAGTTCTCTGTTCACTGTGCCCTCTCTGGGCTGCTGCTTCTCTGTCTTCTTCAGAATGCCGGGACGTTGGGGTGGAAGGGACGTTGGGGTGGAAGGGAAGGCTCTTTGAAGTGGGTGCAACCTGCCCATTGTTGCCCTGACACAGCTGGAGAGGAGGAGGAGGAGGAGGCAGACACCTCCAGGCTTCCCTTCTCTCTCACGTTGGGGGCCTAAGGGCAGATCTCCAGCTTGAAAGCAGGTCATCATTTCTAGCTTGCCTTTAAAAGAAATTCGTTCCTTATTTACTAAAAGTTTTATTAGTTATTTAATATTGATTTATAAAATTACGAAATAACAGGGGTGTAATTCCACACCATTCCCACCACCAGAGTTCTGTGTCCCCTTTCCTTCCAGTGGAAACTGCAGGGCTTTTTTTTTTTCCCCCAAGGTCACAGATATGGGTTGATTATTATTATTATTCATATATATATATATGTATGTATGTATGTATTTGCTCTTTTAAAAATTGTTATTAGTGGTTTAATAATGATGAACAAGTTTGTAAGATCACAGGGGTACAGTTCCACATAATTCCCACCATCAGAGTTCTGTGTCCCATCCCCTCCACTGGAAACTTCTCTATTCTTTACACCTCTAGGATATGGACCAAAAATAAAAGAAATTATTAATGAGAGAGAGGAGGAGGGAGAGAGAACCATTCATTACTCTGACACTCAGAATGCCAGGCTTGAACTCAGGACCTCATGCTTGAGACTCCAGTGTTTTGTCCCCCCCCCCCGTCCCTGTGTCACCATCCAGACTGCCATTAGCATTATCTCCTTGTGGGTGGCATGCTATTCCATGATGGGAGGGGGCATCCTGTGTGCTGTGAGGTACCTGTCCCTGGTTTGCAAAGGCAATTTGGTTATCACCTTGACCCTCAAAAGGAGGGATATTACCTCCATGTTATAAAAAGAGAAACTGATCATCCCATATTCATCCTTCTGTTTCTGACTTATTTCACATAACATGATTTTTTCAAGGTCCATCTAAGATTGGCTGAAAACGGTGAAGTCACCATTTTTTACAGCTGAGCAGTATTCCATTGTGTATATATATACCACAACTTGCTCAGCCACTCACCTGTTGTTGGACACCTGGGTTGCTTCCAGGTTTTGGCTATGACAAATTGTGCTGCCAAGAACATATGTGTACACAGATCTTTTTGGATGGATGGGTGTGTTGGGTTCCTTAGGATCTATCCCCAGGAGAAGAATTGCAGGGTCATAGGGCAGGTCCATTTCTAGCCTTCTGAGAGTTCTCCAGACTGTTCTCCACAGAGGTTGGACCCATTGACATTCCCACCAGCAGTGCAGGAGGGTTCCTTTGACCCCACACCCTCTCCAGCATTTGCTGCTGTTACCTTTTCTGATGTATGACATTCTCACAGGAGTGAAGTGGTATCTCATTGTTGTCTTTATTTGGGAAACTGGGGAATGTTATGCATGTACAAACTATTGTACTTACTGTTGAATGTAAAACATTAATTCCCCAATAAAAAAAATCAGAAAAAAAAGAGAAACTGAGGCTCAGGGGACTGAGGGGTCACATGGATCCACAGGATGCCAGTTTGCGAAACAAGACGTGGTGACTACTGGCTATTTCACTTGCTTGGACTCAGCCCCGTGTCCTGTATCTTACGGGCAGTTCTTTGTCTACTGTCCGCACACCTACCTGCCGCGCTTTAAGCTTGCCCGTCCACCGGTGTTCTGCTTCTGCTGCTAAGCCATCAGCTTCCATTTACACGAGGGACGTGGATATGTATCAGTCAGCCTACGTTGCCATAGTTTTTAAAATTATTTTATTTATTATTGGATGGAGACAGAGACAACTGGAGAGGGGAGGAGGAGATAGAGATAGAGACAGAGAGACACCTGCAGCCCTGCTTCACCACTCATGAAGCTCTCCCCCTGCAGGTGGGGACCAGGGGCTTGAACCTGGGTCCTTGCTCGCTGTAATGGGTGTGCTCAACCAGGTGTGCCACAGCCTGGCCCCACCATAATTCTTGTACTTCAGGACCACACTATAGGCTCCGGCAGCCTACGTCTGTGGGCTCTGGGGTGTCATCAAGGCAGAAAACCTTTCTCACTGGCCTTAGCTCACTGGCCTCGGCTGCTGCAGGCAGCTGTGACTATGTAGCAATGACCCTGACTCTCAGTGGGTGGGTGGGACCAGCAGAGATTCACCGTCTCTCAGTCTCTCCGGGGGAGAGATGCCCGGAGCGGCTGGTCTGGGTGGCCTAGGCTCCTGTCTCGGGAATTTGCAGTCCAGATGTTGGACAGGGCTGTGGTCATGGGCGGGTAGTCTCACTGGGGCCAGGGGGTCTGTTTCTAAGAAGGTTCACTTGTAAGGTGATTAGCAAGACCCTCACCACAGGCCTCTCTTCCTGAGGACTGTGTGCTTTCCTTACAACACAACCTCGGGCTTCCCCCAGGGCAAGAGGCTCAAGGGAGATAAAGGGAGAAACTGAGATGCTCTTTATGGCCTTCCTCCCACGTTCTATGCCTTGGGGCAAGCCACAAAGACAACTCCTGAGGGGCTGGGTAGGTTCAGGGAGGAGAGGACTGTTAGGGAGATGTGGACACAGTGCCCTCCACCATAGTCAGCTCTGGCTGAGATTCTTACAGTAGACAATGTGTGTGTGTGTGTGTGTGTGTGTGTGTGTGTGTGTGTGTGTGTGTGTGTGTGTGTGAAAATTCCTGGTTTTCTCTATGGAATTTTTTATGAGCATCTCTCTCTCTTTCTCTTTCTCTGGTTTATTCTGGACTTGGTGCTTGTATGCCAGATGGCTTCCTTCCTTCCTCCCTTCCTTCCTTTATTTCTTCCTTCCTTTCTATTATTCCTCTTTTTGTTTTTTTCAGAATTTATTTATTTATCTATTTATTTATTGGATAGAGACAGAGAGAAATTGAGAAAAAATAGGGAAATAGAGAGAGAAGGAGAGAGAGACAGAAATTGAGAGGGGAGGGGAAGACAGAAAAGTAAGGAGAAGGAAAGACACCTGCAGCATTATTTTTTACTTTTAATTTATTACTGGATAGAGACAGAGAAACTGAGAGGGGAGAGGGAGACAGAGAGGGAGAGAGACAGAGAGACACCCGCAGCCCTGCTTCACCCCTTGTGAAGCTTTCCCCCTGTAGGTGGGGAGCAGAGGCTTGAACCCAGGACCTTGCGCTCTGTAATGCGTGCACATAACCAGCTTCCCTACCACCTGACCACAACACCTGCAGCACTGCTCCACTGCCCATGAAACTTCGCCCCTGCTCCTGGGGACCCAGGACTTAAAAGCCAGGTCCTTACTCATGGCAGTGTGTGCATCTCTGAGCAGGCCACCACCCGCCCAAACTGACCAACTGTGACACTGACTTCTGAGACACTTTGCTTTATTTATTTATTTGTTTTATTTACTTATAAAAAGGAAACATTGACAAAAACCATAGGATAAGAGGGGTACAACTCCACACAATTCCCACCACCAGATCTCCGTATCCCATCCCCTTCCCTGATAGCTTTCCTGTTCTTTATCCCTGGGAGTATGGACCCAGGGGCATTGTGGGGTGCAGAAGGTGGAAGGTCTGGCTTCTGTAACTGCTTCCCCGCTGAACATGGGTGTTGCCAGGTGGATCCATACTCCCAGCCTCTCTCTCTCTCTTTCCCTAGTGGGGCAGGGCTCTGGGGAAGCGGAGCTCCAGGACACATTGGTGGGGTCGTCTGCCCAGGGAAGTCTGGTTGACATCACGTTAGCATCTGGAACCTGGTGGCTAAAAAAAGAGTTAACATAAAGCAGAGCAAATTGTTGATTAATCATGAACCTAAAGGCTGGAATAGTTCAGATGATGAGTTGGGGGGGGTCTCCATTTTGGGCTCAGGAAAAAAACAACTAATATAATCATGGGCCCTTTGGATTATAACTAAAGTGGGCCTACAAGCTCCCTACAAAGCAGAGCCCCACCCCCACCCATCATTTGGCTTCTTTTAAGAAAAGGCTACTACCTCTTGTTGTCTGTGCCTCTCCTGTGTGGGGAGACTGTGGGGAACATGATGAGTGGCCTCCAGTCTCTGTTCTTCAGATGGACCAGTGCCCATCTTCATGGGATGAGCCGGAATATTTCTCAGGGGCCTCCGTAAACGGATTCCCTGAGGCACAGCCAGGCCCCGTGCTCTGGTGATGGTCGGGGGTAGGCTGCTGTGTGAGTCCACTAGACTGGGGCTCACTCTCATCAGTACTAGTGGTGGAAGACCCCTAGGATATAGTCAGGTCTCCAGGCACTAAAAGCCGAAAATCCTACCCAGGCAGGCTCAGGTAGAAATAGGAAATTTACTATCATAGTTAAATAAATAAAAAGAGAGCAGGGGCAGGGTGACCAGCAAGCCAGCTCACCTGTGTGTACCTGCTTTGCCAGGTACATGGCCTGTGCTCTCACCGGTCCCCACCAGACAGGGTGAGGCTTTGTGATGGGCTGTCTGTCTGTCTGTCTCTCTCTATAAAAGTGGGTTGAAGCAGTGAGTCTCTGATGACAATAATAACAAGTGTTAGGGGCAGATGAGGTTTTGGGAGCTGCTTAATAAGCCCTCACCTCCCCACCTGCAGGACAAGCTTTGCAAGAACTGAAGCAGTGTTGCTGGTGTCTCTCTTTACGACGTCTTTTCTGTCTCCCTTTCCTCCTCAATTTCTTTCTGCCTCTGTTCACAAGAGTATCAGGGAAAGTTGCCAGGAGCAGTGAATTCTTCATACAGGCAATACCTAGCCTCAGCAATAACCCTTGTGGCAATCATTATCATCGTCATCATCATCATCATACATTTTCAGGATTTGGAGGTATTCATAACTCATTTGTCTCTGAAAGCTCAGGTATCCTTTTTTCTTTTTCACTTTTCTTTCTTTATATCCTTTTTTTTTTTTTTTTTTGCTTCCAGGCTCGGTGTGGGCACTACAAACCCATCACTCCTGGTGGTCATTTTTTTTTCCATTTGATTGGATAGGACAGAGATAAATTGGAAGAGAAGGGGAAGATAGATAGATAGATGGAGAGAGAGAGAGAGAGCCTACAGACCTGCTTCACCACTTGTCAAGTGTCTTCCCTGCAGGTGGGGAGCCAGGGGATTGAACCCAGATCCTTGTGTGAATCCTTAGTACTCTGTGTCCTTGTGCCCTTAATGGGGGTGTACCACTGCCCAGCCCCCCCCCCCGCAACCCAGCTTCCCTTATTTCTAGTGCAGGTTTATTGCAGAGAAGCTGTTGCCAAAAACTACATTTCCCAGCTCCCCTTGCATGCAGGTATAACCAAGGAATCAGAAAAGACCAGTTTCCTCTGCTTCAACATCCCCCAAGGATCGCCATGTGCAGAGAATGGCAAGGAACTGGGGAGGACGCGGCAAGAGGTAGAAGGACCCTGGATCTCAAATCTCTAAGAGACCCACATCACACCGTTGTGTGAGCGAGACAGACATTTCTACCTGGCTGAGTCCCTAAGAGCCACGGTCTTACTCGATTCAGCAGCTGGTGTCACCCTGAGCAGTCCCGACAGTAGGAAGACACCTCTCTCTAGCTGCTCTCCTCTGCAGGCTTTGTTCTTGGACTCCACCGGACGGGAATATTACGGTCAGCCGCTGTCGACTTCCACCTCCCAAGGCCAAGCTCAGCAGAAGAATCCTGTCCTGCTCTCTGAATCCTTCGGGTCCTCTCAGATTTTGCCTCTCATGACTTTTGCCATTTTATTTTTTACCAAGAATGAGTAATGGGACCCCTGGTACCCAGGTGACTGTGGGGCTTGGGTGAGTCCATGGAGTCAGGGGCATTGGGGCTGGCATTGAGGGAGGGCACTGACTGGGCGCTGGACATCTTGTCTACCCCTGTGAAGTCAGGCAATGTCCATCAGCTCACTGGCTTGGTTTTCACTGGGGCTCCATGCCTGCACTAAGAATCCACTGCTCCTGGTGGCCATTTTTGTTGTTGTTACTGTCATTGTTGTTGTTGGATAGGACAGAGAGAAATTGAGAGAGGAGGGGAAGATATGGGGAGAGAAAGAGAAATATCTGTGGACCTGCTTTACCACTTGTGAATCGACCCCCCTGCAGGTGGGGAGCCGGGGGCTTGTACCAGGATCCTTGAGTTTCGCACTACGTGCCCTTAATCTGGTGCACCACCGCCCGTCCGACTCCCATGGCTTTCTTTCTTATTTTTTTTTAACTTTAATTTTTGCTACTAGTGATTTGATAATGATTAAGAAGATTGTAAGATGGCAGGGGTACGATTAATTCCACACAATTCCCATCACCAGAGTTCCCTGTCCGATCTCCTCCATTGGAAGCCTCCCAGCTGAGCCTGTTCTATCCCCTCCATCCTTTGTTCCTCCTCAAAGCCACGTGGGGCACTTTCTGGAAAGACATCAATGTCTGGGCCCAAAGCACGATTTTAAACATCAGCTTCCCCGGCTCACCGGCAGCTGGCACTCTGGTGGCTTCCACTGCCATAGCCCAGTCTTTGATCGAACGCCATTGATCAGAGCCTGTTTCTCCCCCTCAGAGAGCCGTTTTCACATCCTCTCTGGCTTTGCTGAGTGGCTCTAGCTTTGCCTGATGGGAAAAAGGTCTGTGAGGTCCTTCAGGGTGGCAGCTAATGAGGTATATGGCACTTCTAAACACCTCCTCCCGGAGGCCTTCCAGATTGCCCTGGTCCACATGGAACTCTCTGAACTCCTAGGTGACTTCTGCTTGTGATTGTCATATGTCCTTTCAAGGAGCAATTTCTTACATTTCCATTTTGCATAAAATCCTTCTTTCTGCACAGGAATCTATTCTTCTCCTTCTCTGAGTTTCCCCTGGGTCCTTGGGCAGAACTGAGTACAGAGTTGAAGACATGAAATAAAATCAAGATGACATTTATTTAACACAGACTCACTGTCAGACACCCCACTGGGCGTGTTTGCATTGGACTCTCATTTGATCCTCACCAACAGCTCTGTGAATTAGATAACTCAGACGTGTGTTTTTACTCACAAAGGAAGCGCGCTGAAGATTGACTAGGTCGTGTGCCCAAGGTCGCGCACAGAATAAGGGGAGGGGAGAGGACACAAAGGCAGAACCACTGCCACTGCTCAGAGGTGTAGCTGTCATCCCCCGGCCATATCAGAGGTGTAGCTGTCACCCCCCGGCCATATCTGGGGTTTGGGGCTTGGGGGGTGGCGATACTGAGATGAACTGGATTCCCGGTAGTTTAGTGGCTAAACGACCCATTAGTTTACTCCGGGCTCCCCAGAGTCAAACTTTGTGGGTTCAAATCCTACCTTGGCAACTATGCTGTGTCACCTTGAAGGGGTATTTCTGGAAACTTGGGTCCCAGATGTCAGCACACAGGGACGTCGGGGTACTCCTAAGACCTGTTTCTTCTTGCTGTTTCATATGTAGCATTAATTTTGCACTTAGTATAAACCTGAACTAGTTGTGAGGGCCTTGCAGGTAGTAAGCCAGTTGCAAACTCATTCAGCTTTCTGGGGGGAGTATGACTATCTTCCCTACTTTACAGAGGAGGAAACTGAGTCACAGAGAGGCTATAGAACCTATTCAAACATTGGAGTTGGATACAGGCCCAGACTGCTTGATCATGCTCTGAGCCTCTGTGCTCAGCTGTCTGTTTCTTTTATACTGTTATTTCTTTATTTGTTATTGAATAGAGAGAGGGGAGTTGAGGAGGGAGATGGGGGAGAGGGAGAGGGAGAGAGACAGAGAGACACCTCCTTCACCACTTGAAAAGGTTTCCTCCTGCAGGAGGGGACCAGGGGTTTGAACCTGGGTCCTGGCACTCTGTAATGTGAGCGCTTAAATGTGCTCTGATGTGTGCATTACTGTGTGCACTACTTCCTGGCTCCCTTATTATTATTGTCACCAGGGTTGTTGCTTGGACTCAGTGCCTGCAAGAATGCTTCCAGTGGCCTTTTTTTTTTTTTTCTTTATGCTCTTTAAAAATTTGATAGGACAAAGAGAAGTTGAGAGGAGTGTGGGAGATAGAGAGAGATTAAGAAAGACACCTGCAGCCCTTCTTCCCTCCTCAAGAATCTCCCCTCACCCCATCCCCTGCAGGTGGGGGAGCAGGTGTTTGAACCTGGGTCCGTCTGTATGATAGCATGTGTGTTCAACTGAGTACCCTGTTGCCCAGCACCTATCTGTCTGTTTCTTTAGTAAATAGGGGCTGGGATGGAATAGATTAAATCACTGCAATGACTGTTTCCAGGCCTGCTTGAAGTTGGATTTTCATGAGTCTCCATGGGGCTGAGTCAACCCATCCATCCTTCCCTGGGACCCTGGCTGTCTGGGACTCTGGTTTAGGGAATGAGCTCACACTCCCAGGAGAAAGGCCATGAAGTGCCAGCATGGCCTCCACTAGCTGCCATGGTCCCATGCAGAGGCTGGCAGCAGTGATCAGATGCACCTCTGACAAATCTAGGGATTACTGAACAGACCTTGGCCAGGACGATGCTGGCAGCAGTAGCAGAAAGAACTGGAATGGGCCGCCTGGCAGTGGCAGAGCTCAGGAAAGACGCAAATGCTGCTATTTCCTCCCTAGGGCCTCTTACCCCCACTCTTCCCTTGTGTGGCTGGCCGTCTTTGTGATTCAAGACACCCTTTGAGGCTGTCTCTACTCCCGGTGGAAGCTGGTGCCTGAGGAGAGAGAACACAGGCCCATCGCACAGCCTCACAACCCTGCGCCTCCGTCGCTCTCTGCTGAATGCCAAATGAGATGCTTCCACCTGTGGAAATGTGTAAGGAACAATGGTAACTAAGCCCCGTGCGCTAACCACTGGGAGCTCCCCTCCCGTTAGAAAGGAGCAGCTCCACATGTCTACGTGCCCTTGAGCAGACATCTGCCCTTGCTCCACCCTGGCAAAGGCACCGCCCAATATGCCAGCAGGTGCCCACTCTTTGTACAGTGTTTGCAGACCCCTGTCCTAATTCCAGGGAGTCAGGTTGGTCTAAATACCTTCCGACTCTCAGTGAAGAGGAGAAGGGAGGAGAAGTTGTGCCCTGCTTGTGTCACACAGCCAGAGTGACAGTGCCAAGACTGGTCCGACAGCTGCCCAGTCCACTCTGCAGCCTGGATCCCCCCCAGTACACCCATCACCCTCATTTCCTCCATACTCCTAGAATGGACTAAGCCAACACTGCCACCCCAAGGAGCCTCTCCCGACTCCTGCTCTTCACCACCTGCCAAATGTACTGGGATGAGGGGCACCTGCATTTCTCTTATCTGATGACCCTTGATGGAAGGGCTGGTCGTTCTCGGATCTCTGTGTCATCCATACCTGGCACTTACTGCCTCTCAGGGTATGTGTGGCCCTGGCTGTGAATAAAGGCTTGAGAAAGGCATCAGAAGACTCACCCTGGAGTCCGTAGGAGGTCCTGGGGCTGTAGTAACAAAGTGTCATCCTTGAGTTACTTACATTGACGAGCATTCCTTCTCTGCCAGTTCCTAGCCTGGAAGTAGAGTGCCCATGTGCTGTCAGGCTGATGTCTCCTGTGAGGGGTCCAGGGGGCAGACCTCCTGGCTTTCCAGGTTCTGGTGGCATTGTTTTGTGGCTTACGGGTGCATCATGCCAACCTCTGCCACTGTCATCAGAGATGATGTCTCTGCAAGTATCTCTCTCTTTATTTATATTGCTTGCTTGCTTATTTATTTTTGCCTCCAGGGTTCTCACTGGGGCTTGGTGTCAGCACTGTGAGTCCACTGCTCCTGGAGGCCAGTTTTTCCATGTTATAGGACAGGACAGAGAGGAAATGAGAGGAAAGGTGAAGGTAGAGAGGGAGGAAGAGAGACACCTGCAGACCTGCTTCACCACTTGCAAGGCTCTCCTCATGCAGGTGGGGAGCCAGGGGCTCAAACCTGAATCCTTGTGCTGGTCCTTGAGTTTAGTACTATGTGTGCTTAACCCTAGGCATCAACCGCCTGCCCCCCCCCCTTCTTTATAAGAAGCAGTCATTAGACTCCATTGGCCGCCTCCTCCTCTACCCTGCCTGTAGAGGTCACTCTGGGGGCTTGGTGAGGAATTAGTTACTATCCTGCCAAGATCAGGGCAGCTCTGCCAAAGGACTGAAGACCACACCACACCCTCCAGCTGGCTTCACTGGCCATCAGCAAGATCTCAGACTCCCCCCTTTAAGACCATAAAACAAGTAACGCCTGCAGAGTCCCTGCCATTGAAGAAGGTCACGGCGTATGTTTCTGCATAGTCTTCAATTTATGTGTGTGTGTGGGGGTGGTTGGCACTGTTGAGCTGGGTGCACAGTCTCACCTATCACTTACTTGTTGCGTGTCCTTGAGAACTCCATTTACCTTCCTTGAGCTGAGATAGCCTCACCTGCCTTAAATAAATAAATAAATAACAATGAAATAAAAAAAAATAACCGGGGGCACCAAGGTCTGCAGGTGCGGGGACTGTGAACTGCAGTGTGATCAGCATAGCAGCCTACCTGGCACGACACAGACGCAAAGCAACCCTGAGTCTTCACATTACTGTTATTTTTATAATTAGCCGGAAACCGAGGTGAGCAGAAGTGATGGACTGAGTTTCTATTTAGCAGGGGCTATCTTTGGAATCCTGATGCGGTGAATGCAGTCTGTTTGTTTATGTGTTTATAGTCACTGCGGTCTAAGGGAGGAGAGCACATCACAGCTTGCTCAGTGCCCAGGTCTGGAGCCCACTGAGATGCAGGCAGGTGAAACGGGGAGGTCTGAGGTCATGCCGATGGCCAGTGAAGCCAGCTGGAGGGGGTGGTGTGGTCTTCAGCCTTTTGGCAGAGCTGCCCTGATCTGGGCAGGATAGCAATTACACCCTCACCGAGCCCCAAGAGCGTCTCCGAGCAGGATGGAGGAAGAGGAGGAGACAGAGTTGTCACCTGGGCTCAGTTTCAGTCACCCATCAGAAGGGGGTGAAGCAAGGTGGAGCCAGTAAAGCTGAGGCATCAGCAGAAAACCAGACACTGGGGACAGACCTGTCCCTCTCCACATGTAAGAAAGCAAACGTTGGTGCTGCCACCTCTGAGCTGAGACATTTGAAGATTTGGTTTTCCTCTCCAGTAAAAGGAAGATCACGCCAGGTCACTGTCCTTAAGCCCGAGTGTGAATGAAATGGTTCAGCCCCTGCAGAGAACTAGAAGCAGTGTGCTAACTCAAAGCAAGGGCTTGGTTAATATGGACTCTGGTTGTCCTCCTTCTCCTCCTGCTCCTCCCCATTCCTGTGCAATGGCCAGGACCAGGGGGAGGGAGGACAAAAGAATATGAGCATTACCAGACACTCTGCAAGCCCCCTGTTCTGCGCGGGTTGGTGGAGCACCCCATCAGAGTTCCAGCCTCTTGAGGGAATGTGAGTGATGGACTGCAGAGTGTCCTCTGAAGTGAAGGGATTCCTGGTCTTGTCGTGATGTGTGAAAGGAATTGGCAGCCTCATCAGATACCGGACTAGTTGGGTCCTTTCCTTATCATGAAGCTGGACTTTGGGCAGAGGTGCTGGCAAGCCTGCAGCCAGGGAGAAGACAAGGACTCTGGGCAGGAGGATGGCATTGCCCTGCACAGACGCCCATCTCCCACCAGTCCAGAAGGTGTGGGAGAAGAGAGAAGCTGAGTTGGGTGGGGCAGCTGCCTTTGCCCAGTGTCAAGTCACCATGTTGCCCGAAACTGACCCCTGCCTTGGGGAGTGCTTTGTGCCACAGTGCCAGCTGTGGCTCCCCTAGGGGTGGTGTGCTGGCCAAATGCCTGGGTACCGCCCTCTCCCTTGAGTGTGGTGCTGGGCTGGGGGTAGCAGAAGGCAGATGGCCATTGACACCCTTGTCCCAACGGCTTGTATTCTGGGATGTAGTGCCACAGGCTGCCCTTCTGAGTGCTTCCCCTCTCGCGGTAATTCAACAGCTAAATAGAGCTCGCAGGGTTGTAGGAGTGATTTCAGGTTATCTGGGTGTCAAGTCTCTTTTTCTGGTCTGGATAAAGTCAGAAACCATGTGAATCTTCAGGCAAGTGGCCGAGTTTCTTTGTTTATATGGCTAATAATGGAGAGCTCTCCTTCACACTGAAGGTGCTAGGAGATTTCATAGGGAAAGCCAAGTGAATATCTTCATCCACATTGTGAAAAATAATAAATCTTTCATGAGTGTTAGCGGTGACAGCGGCAGTTGGCGGGGGTGGTGGTGGGAGATAGCAGTGGTGCTGATGGCAGAGATGGCAGAGACGGTGGTGGAAGAGATGATGCTGGTGCTGATGGCAGAGATGATGCTGGTGATGGTGGTGATGGTGCTGATGTCGGAGATGATGCTGGTGATGCTGGTGCTGATGTCGGAGATGATGCTGGTGATGATGGTGATGCTGGTGCTGATGTCGGAGATGATGCTGGTGATGATGGCAGAGATGATGCTGGTGATGCTGGTGATGATGGTGATGCTGGTGCTGATGTCGGAGATGATGCTGGTGATGCTGGTGATGATGGCAGAGATGATGCTGGTGATGATGGTGATGCTGGTGATGATGGTGATGCTGGTGATGATGGCGGAGATGATGATGGTTATGCTGATAGTGCTGGTGATGCTGGTGCTGATGGTGAGGATTATGCTGGTGATGATGGTGGTGCTGGTGCTAATGGTAGAGATGATGCTGGTGATGATGGTGTTGCTGGTGCTGATGGTGGAGATGATGCTGGTGCTGATGGTGATGCTGGTGATGATGGTGGAGATGATGCTGGTGATGATGGTGATGCTGGTGATGATGGTGGAGATGATGCTGATGATGATGGCGGAGATGATGCTGGTGCTGATGGTGATGCTGGTGCTGATGGTGTTGCTGGTGATGATGGTGGAGATGATGCTGGTGCTGATGGTGATGCTGGTGATGATGGTGGAGATGATGCTGGTGATGATGGCGAAGATGATGCTGGTGCTGATGGCGGAGATGATGCTGGTGCTGATGGTGATGCTGGTGATGATGGTGGAGATGATGCTGGTGATGATGGTGGAGATGATGCTGGTGCTGATGGTGATGATGGTGGAGATGATGCTGATGATGATGGCGGAGATGATGCTGGTGCTGATGGCGGAGATGATGCTGGTGCTGATGGTGATGCTGGTGCTGATGGCAGAGATGATGCCGGTGATGATGGCGGAGGTAATGCTGGTGATGATGGCAGAGTGATCCTGGTGCTGATGGTGGTGCTGGTGCTGATGGCGGAGATGATGCTCGTGATGATGGCAAAGGTGGAGGTAGAGGATGGAGATGGTGGGGATTGTGATGGAGACAGTGGTGGTGATCACTAAAGAGGTTCAGGTTCGAGACTGGATGCTAGGGAGCTAGAAATTTAAAAAAAGGACTAACTGTGTGAGAAAGGAAAATGACAGGGAGATGCTAGGCTGGATGGGGTCAACCTTGCAAGAAAATTCTGACTTTGTAAAAAAAAATTCTTTTGACACTAAAATCGGTCTTTTTTTTTTATTATTAGCAATTTAGTAATGATCAGCAGGATTGTGGGATAAGAGGGGTACCATTACACACAGTTCCCACCACCAGAGTTCCATGTTTTATCCCCTCCATATTGAAAGCTTCCCTATTGTTTATTTCTCTGGGAGCCTGGACCCAAATTCTTTATGAGGTGCAGAAGGTGGGAGCTCTGGCTTCTGTAATTGCTTCTCCACTGGATATGGGTGTTGACAGGTGGATCCACACCCCAGCCTGTCTCTGGGGAGGTGAGACTTTGAGACACATTGGTGTGGTCGTCTGCCTGGGGAGGTCAGGATGGCGTCATGGTGGCGTCTGCATCTTGGTGGCTGTAAGGTGGTAGGATGAGACATACATGTTGTAATGCAATGCTACTTCAATTTTTGAAAGGCATGAAAGGTGCCCGGCAGTGGTGCACCTGGTTGAGTGGTGCACATGTCACAGTGCCCAAGGACCCAAGTTCCAGTCCCCGGTCGGTCCCCACCTGCCGGGGGACAGCTTCACGAGTGGTGAAGCAGGGCTGCACTGAGTACCATGTCTGGGAATGTGGCCTTGTTCTTACAGCGCTGGGGTGGTGCTGAAAACAGAGCATGCTGACCTCAGATGGGATCGAATGTTGTAGCCCACAGTTACCTGAGGACATCGGCTCTTCTGTGTGTGTGTGTGGAGGGGGCAGGGCACTAAGGCTGGCACGGACTAAAGACCCTCCAGAAACCAGCCACCCTGTGGTCCTTTCAGGGGCTGGAGACACCAGCAATGAAAGCAGAGGCTGGGGAAGCCAGGATGGCAGCCAATCACTGAGGGGGTCCTATGGCATCTGCCTGGGTCTCTGGCCCAAACACAAGAGCTCCAACTCTCTTTTCCCACTGATTTCCCCCTGACTTACATGGGCTGTCTCAGTAGAGCACATCCTGATGAACATTCACTTACTAACTCATTCTTTTTCAATATTATTATTATTACCTCCAAGGTTATTGCTGGTACTACAAATTCACTGCTCCTGAAGGCTATTTTTTCCCTTTTTAAAAAATTGGATAGGACAGAGAGAAATTGAGAGAGGAGGGGGAGATAGAGAGGGAGAGAGAAAGGGAGATATCTGCAGCCCTCCTTCACCACTTGTAAAGTGTCCCACCCTTGGGAGTCGGGCAGGAGGGTAGCAGGTTAAGCGCAGGTGGTGCAAAGCACAAGGACCGGCATAAGGATCCCGGTTCAAGCCCCCGGCTTCCCACCTGCAGGGGAGTCGCTTCACGGGCGGTGAAGCAGGTCTGCAGGTGTCTGTCTTTCTCTCCCCCTCTCTGTCTTCCCCTCCTGTCTCCATTTCTCTCTGCCCTACCCAACAATGATGACATCAACAACAATAATAACTACAATAACAATAAAAAAACCAAGGACGACAAAAAGGAAGGAAGGAAGGAAGGAAGGAAAGAAAGAAGGAAGGAAGGAAAGAAGGAAGGAAGGAAGGAAGGAAGGAAGGAAGGAAGGAAGGAAGGAAGGAAAGAAAGTGTCCCACCCTGCAGGTGGGGAGTGGGTGCTTGAACCTGGGTCCTTACACTTAGTACTCTGTGTGCTTAACCGGGTGCACTACCACCTGGCCCCCATTATTATTTTCTTTACTGGGGGGATTAATGGATTATGGTCAACAGTAAAACACAGTAGTTGGGCCATGTGGAATATTTCTCAGTTTTTTTTTTTTTTTTTTTGCCTCCAGGGTTATCTCTGGGGCTCAGTGCCTGCACCACAAATCCACGCTCCTGGAGGCCATCCCTCCCCTTTTGTTGCCCTTGTTGTTTTATTGTTGTTATGGTTATTATTATTGCTGTTATTGTTGTCATTGTTATTGGATAGGACAGAGAGAAATGGAGAGAGGAGGGGAAGACAGAGAGCGGGAGAGAAAGACAGACACCTGCAGACCTGCTTCACCCTCTGTGAAGTGACTCCCCTGCAGGTGGGGAGCCGGGGGCTGGAACCGGGATCCTTACATCAGTCCTTACGTTTTGCGCCATGTGTGCTTAACCTGCTTCGCTACCGCCCGACCCCCTCTCAGTTGTCCATATAACATTGTAAACCCCCACCTAGGTCCTCCTCTGCCATCATGTTCCAGGGCCTGAACGCCACCAACCTTCCAGAGTCCTTGACTTCGGTGCAATACATCAACTCCAGTCCAAGCTCTGGTTTGAGTTTTCCCTTCTGTTCTTATAGTTCGACTTCTGTCTGTGAGCATTCTCCAATTCATTCATTCATTCATTCATTCATTCATTCATTCATTCATTCATTCAGCGCACTGGTGAGCCCCAGGCATTGTTCTCTGCACTAGAGCAGTGACCAAGGACAGACAAAGTGTCCACTCTCAGAGCACTTCTGTCTTGGTGGATATAACCAGCCCGACTGACCACAGTGCTGGCCACAGACTGACCTCCAGGCTGACTCAGAAACCTGGCCCATGGCCTGGTCCTCAGTGGAAATCTGTCCATGGCAGGTCTTTCCTCCCACAAGCTTCACAGGTACCCTTACTCTCACAGGCAGATGGAAGGGCAGCCCACAGAGCCCCCATGGGGAGGGGAGGGACAGGGGGCTGGGGTCTGCATGGATCAACAGTGCCCAGTCTTTCTGCCAGAGGAGCCTTCGGCCACCTGTTCCGAGGCCTCGAGAAGGAGTTGCATGTAGCCATCTTGTGTGGAGAGCTCTGCCCTTGGAGCACCCCAGGGTGCTGCATCCGTGGCCTGGTTGTACTAGTGGTAGCAGAGGCGGGTGAGGGGGTGGTTCCTGAGACAGAATGTGCTTCCTTCTTCAGGTGTCATGCCCAGGAGCTAAGGCCACTCTGAGTTGAGAGGTAACTGGTCCCTAGTGACGGGGCTTCCTGGTAGGGGACGCTGAAGCCTTCCACACGGTGTCAGGTCTGCTGATAATTCAGCATGAAGTGCAGGTCCCTGCTAAGGCCCATGAGGCTGAACCCCTGGCCATCTCGCTCTGGACTTACCTTTGCCCATCACACTTGTGGTTCCAGCCTTGCTAAACTACTACAACCCTCCCCAAAAGGCCCGGCTCCTTCAGTGCCAGGCCTCAGCCCTGCTGTCCCCCCTTCCTGGCATGGCTTCTCCTTGTCTTTCTCTTACTGTCTCCTCTGTCACCTTTCAGCTCCTAACTTCACTACCACCTCCTCCAGGAAGCCTCCCCGTCTGGCCTGGCCAGGACACCTCTTCTCCTACTTTCTCCAGCACCCTCACACTCCTCATACATAGCAGACTGATCGCAAACAGGCCCCCTGCTGCCCAGATGCCACCGTCCAGTCCCGGAGGATAGGGGTCAGATCTAGTCTCCCCACACCCAGGGCAGGCCATGGCTTTGCTCTGTACAGCATTGCTCAGTGAACGCATCCCTGCACGAACGAGTGAGGCAGAAGGAGGGTCAGGGCGGACGGGCTGCTGTCTCCACTCTTGCTTCCTGCTGGGAGTCGGCACTGTGCCCAACCAGCTGGGTCAGGAAATGCCGGAAGTCTAGTGGGAGTAACTTGCGGGCTTATTGGCCAGCTCCTGCCTCTGCCTACACGTCTGGAGGGGATGTTGCCTGGTTAGTGACCGTACTTTGTTGGGCTCTCCTGGGTGGCAGTCTTGGAAGGGGGCCCCTGAGCTAGGGGTGTGTGTGTGAGTGGGGGAGTGACTGGTGCAGGAGCAGATGCAGTAGAAGCTACACTGCCTGTGCCCAGGGCCCGTGGGGCCACTGCCAGGCCTGTGTGACCTTGCAGGTGACTGCCACCACCCCGGCTCCCTTATATATGACTGAAGACAACCGTCCTGCTACCAGCCTCTGACTGCACACCCCAGGCCTCACGTCTCAGATCAGGCCTAGGGAGCCCGCCATGGCACAGACAGACACTTGGAGGCCCAGAGAAGGCAGGAGACCCCTGCTCCCAGCTGCCAGCGAGTGTTATAAATAGGATTTTGCCCAAGGCTGCCTGACTGCGGACTTCTGCCGGCTGCCAGAGCAGGAGGGGCTGAGCGGATCAGAGGTTCACAAAATGTTTGTAGCGGAGAGAAGCTTTCTTCAAACAAAAGCTTACACAGAAAGTCTCTTTGGGGAGCAGATGAAAGCAGAGTGAATCTGATTGAAGCTGGAGTGGGGGTGGCAGGCAGGGTTTGGTGGGCACCTCCCCAACTCCCCTCCTGCCCACCAGCAACAGGCCAAGCTCCTTGGAGGCTAAGCTGGAGTGAGGACACCCTTAGAACGAACCCCACCGAGGGGACACAGCGGTCACTTAGGGTCACTCAGAGGACTACACTCAGGTGACCTGAAGGCCCATGATTCCTTCTGCCCCAGCTGGATGGGACCAGGGCCCTGAGGGCTCTCGATAGGACCGGAAGCAGGTCTCATTTGACTGTCACCCATGCTTCTCCACATACAAGCCGGAGCCTGTGAGTTACATAGACTAAATCCCCTGCCGCCCCCTTCCCCAGCACGGTGAGGGCCGCTTGGTATCCTTCCCTGTCACCACAGAGCCTCTGATGATAGATAGATAGATAGATAGATAGATAGATAGATAGATAGATAGATAGATAGAAATAGGGCATTCCTGTTCTAGGAGGATCTTAACTCTCTCTCCCTCTCTCTCTCCTCCAGGATTATTGCTGGGGCTCAGAGCCAAAATTATGAATCCACTGCTCTTGTGGCCATCTTTTCTTTTCTTTTCTTTTTCTTTTCTTTTCTTTTCTTTTCTTTTCTTTTCTTTTCTTCTTTTCTTTTCCTTTCCTTTCCTTTCCTTTCCTTTCCTTTCCTTTCCTTTCCTTTCCTTTCCTTTCCTTTCCTTTCCTTTCCTTTCCTTTCCTTTCTTTTCTCTCTTTGTTGGGGGATTAATGCTTTACAGTTGACAGTAAAATAGAATAGTTGGTACATGCCTAATATTTCCACATGACACTACAACAACCCCCACCAGGTCCTCCTCTGCCACCAGGTTCCAGGACCTGAACCCTCCCCCCACCCCAGAGTCCTTGACTTTGGTGCAGTCC